>NW_015386496.1:1627261-1651727 GCF_001527695.2 Protobothrops mucrosquamatus | reverse complement strand
GGGGGGGGGGGGGGATGAAGGTGTGGAAAAAATAATCCAGTCCTAAAAAGCAAGGCTCTCTCTTACTTTGCATATAGCACAATTTTCCCCCCTCTTTTGCTAAGTAAGGCACTGCTCCTTTGATTGCTTACTGCAAATATTTTCCAATGGAACTGAACATTCCAATGGAACTGTTTCTATCTTGCAAGATTTTCCAAATGCTTTTTACTTCAGTTGCATTTCTAGGATGAAATATGGCATTCAGACTTTGTTGCTCCGATGCTAAATTGCCCTGCTTTGAATGGAAGGCCATTCTCATTCACGGAAAGCCTTTGATCCAGCTGAGGCATCTGTTGGGAGAAAACTATTTTGTCCACTTCTCCCCAAGAGTTCCCTGAACTGGAGCTATAATCTTGCAGTAGCTATTTCAAAACGCTTTGGAGCAGAAAAGAAAGGAAACAGTGAAAACCACCAAACTGCTTTCTTCAGCTAGTGGAAATGTGTCATGAATGGAGTTCTCAGAGGTTCCCAGATTGTCACTTTGTTTAATGTTAATAAAAACAATGGGCTATTATGACAGAACGTAAACAAAAGATTTTGAGAGGCATTGCCTTCTTTCCATGAGACAAACTGTTTTACAATTTAGCTTGAAGGCAATATTTAATGAAGTAGTGGAGAATATATTTTCTCCATTTGCAAATACGTGTAGAAATAAAGAAACACTGCACAGGTCCGAAAGGAATTGATATTTTAAAAAACATCCATCATAATACATTTTTAAAGATGAGAAACACATTGAGTGGTCTATCAAATCAGCCCTGGTTTATCTTGATGATATATTATTCATAAGCCTTCAAGAGAATATGTTAAAATAATACAATTAATGCTTCTGACATAATTATCCTTCAGAGCCATAAAAATGACAGGTCCATTGAGGAATGTATTTCCTGACAGACGAATATTCCCAGAATTGCTATAAAAAGAATAACTTTCAAAACAAAACAAATGTCTTGTTTGAAATGAACATAGGAAAAAAAAACCTAAAGAACAGTATTATGCAAGAGTTTGAATACAAGCAACACACTGTGCAGTGGCATGAAATTTCTTCAAGCGCACCCCCGCAGTATATCAGAGGCAACATTACACAGTGGGTGGGTTTTCGTGGCAGAGTAAGTCTAAGCCCGTGAGAGTTATGAATGAGCAAGTGTGCTCGGATATGCTCCAGCTTGGCTCCAATTAATATGCAAGGCAGAAAAGCTGAAAGCAACATCTCTACATCACCCCTCTCCCTTTTTAAAAACACAAATGATAACAATATGTTACAAGTTAAAACACACACAGAAGAGCTACAGGGCAGAAAAACATGTAGATCAGCGTTGTAATACTCCAGTTTATAATGCTGTATACTGCGCAGAGTGAGGGAAGGATGTGGGGGCGGGGAGGCTCCAGTAAAGTGTCATTCTGAGAAAAATGCATGAACTACAGAAATGATACTAACATCTTAGGGGATTGGGGATAAAGTCTATCTGAGCCTTCTGATGTACAAATATAGAAATGCTCTTTAAAAAAAACCACACCACAAAATCCCATAATTATGCATAAAAGGAAAAACTAACATTAGATAAAATGGACCGATGACAATTATCAAAGTGTAAAAATTGCTAAAGTAAATATATTGCAGATACTGCAATAAGTATCCATTACCTTAATAACATAACAAGATCTGCATCGCTGGATAACCGCACCAGCCCTGGTGTTCCTTCAGTCCGAATAAACTGGATCTTCTCCCTGTTTGTATCAAGCACTATGCATGTCAAGGCAGTAAATAAAACCCCTGGGACATATCAAACAGGCCTCTAAATTATTTTAGGCACATTATTATTCATTATACCATGCTCTCAAAATAGAAGAATTCTTCAGCGAGCTCCCCTCTATTAACACCAGAGACCCTCATTAATACTTTCTAAATACTGTTATTTTCTGTTTGCCTAACTTCTCTACTCAAACTGCTTCACGTACCTTATCAATGAAAATAAATAATTCAAGGTAATGTTAAATATTCCCCGAATGAATTCCAAGGTAACGAATTCCAAGTAATTCAAGGTAGTGTTAAATATTCCCCAAAGGAATTCCAAGGAGTAGCACAAGCTTTAGAGAAAAACACTGTTGTTCTAAAACCATTAAAAATAAATACATGGATTCTCCTCATCCTATCAACGTAAAGAGAACCCTATTAGTTTCCTAAACAGGGTATGAAGTAAAAGACACAAAGAAATATTCTGCAAAATCATATTAGTCATTCAGGTTTCTGTGTCTACCAAATACCGTGTTTCCCCGAATACCGTGTTTTTGCCTCCAAAAGAAGCAGTGGGTCTTATTTTCGGGGAAATGTCGTATTTTTTTTCCCGACACATGCCTCGCCTCGCGCTGGTGGCACCAAAAGCCCCATCCAGCAGGAGCCCACGTGGCCACCGGCCCACTTCTGCAGCTGCTTGTGACCACTTGGAAGCCGCATGGCTCGCTGTGCCGTGCTGCTGCCACGAGGCAAGGCAGGTGGAGGATGGGGTGGAGCTGCCCCAAGTGCCCCTTAGATGCCCAAACACTTTTTGCCCAGAGGGAGACTGGAAGCTTCGTCTGCTTGCAAATGGGGCGCTTGGGAACGGAGCAATTAGCCCCATTCCCAAGCGTCCCATTTGCAAGCAGACGAAGCTTCCAGTCTCTGTCATTTCTCTGTCTGGGTGAAAAGCGTTTGGGAACTTTTGAGGCATTTGGAAATGGAGCGCTCTGTTTCCAAATGCCTCATAGGTACCCAAACACTTTTCACCCAGAGGGAGATTGGAAGCTTTGTCTGCTTGGGACAAAGTGGGGGGCTTGGGAACGGAGCTAATTGCTCCGTTCCCAAGTGCCCCATTTGCAAGCAGACAAAACTTCCAGTCTCCCTCTGGACAAAAAGTGAGCGATGTATCCAAATCGCTTGCCTTCCCCTCACCTCTGCCTCTGCACTCAGACTTACCTGCACTGTGTCAAGGGGCCGGCAAGCTGTGGCTGCTGCCGGATGCCGTCAGCCTCCACGTGCTCGCCGCCGCTTGTGCTGGCCACGCCCACCTGGGCTTATTTTTGGGGTAGGGCTTAAATTAGGCCTATCCCAAAAAATCAGGCTAGGGCTTATTTTCGGGGTGGGTCTTATTTTCAGGAAAACATGGTAGCACCAGTTTTCATCTATAAAAGTAACTATCTTCAGATGTATCCTTTTGAATGTTTTACCTAGTACAGTGGGGGCGAACCTATGACACGCGTGCCAGAGGCAGCATGCAGAGCCTTCTCTGTGGGCACATGCACCATCACCCCAGCCCCGCCTCCCCCCATGGCCCCCTCCTCACCAGCAGTCCCCCCGGAGAGTTGCCCCTGGGCATGGCCCACACAGAGCAGCGCAGCCAAGGACATGGCAGCTGAGCGGCGGGGACAAGACTCCTCCCTTGTGTCCCGTCGCATGCAGATGATGCTGCGGGGCGCAAGCGGAGGTCGTGGCCACCATGGTGCTGCAGGGACACCTGGGCAATCTGCTGCAGCGGGTTGTGGAGGCAGTAGGTGGCCCTACAGGTGGGTGGGATGCAGAGTGGGGGCAGGGCAGGGAGCGGTGTCTAAAAGGTTCACCATCACTGACCTAGTCCAAGAGCTGAAGCAGTTCTTTAAGCAAAGAAAATACAGATATAAACTCTATTAATCAGTTATAACAAACCAGCACGGTTTGTGCCATCTTAAAGAATAACAAATGTATGATTTCAAAACATTTATGGAGTAGAAAAGAATTCCTGAAGTGGGCTCTAGTTAACAAATACATACTACGTAAGTTTGTTAATTGTGAAAGTCCCACAGGATTTTTCATTACTTTTACGAATTCTTATAGGTTTGGGGTTTTTTTTCTCTACACTGCACTGATTTTTTTAAGGAGAATGTGAACTTGTTATATTGTGCTTATACCTTAAACTTAAAACATCTCTGGTAAGAAAAAAATGTCATTATTCTGGTCACCTGAGTGAATGATTTCTTGTGAGATCTGGCTGTCGCTCTTGGAGAATTTCAAAGATATTGGGTTGCCGCAGAAAAGCAACAATCTTGTCATTGTAAGCTGAAAAATTCAATAAAGAGGACATGTTGAAAAACAATAGTCATTTTTCTTCAGGAAACAAAGCTACAAGTTTTATCCTTTAGAAATTGATGTTTTTTCCAGAAGAAGGGATCTTTATTAAGGATGAAAAGAGACATTCAAAATGTATATAGCAATTTATGTGGTGCCTATCAAAACATGTTAAGCTAGTGTGTTTTTTCTTGGGCTTGTACACCTGTTATGCTGCAGTGATACTGCAAACCACTGGAGATCCCAATTCTTTTTTTTTTTTAATATTTTTTTATTTTTTAAAACCAACAAAACAAAACAAAACATTACACACATACACACACAGTATATACTCCTCCCTTTTTTTTAACAGTGATTTCGTAACAGTAATCTTCTATTATTTACATTTCCCCCCTTATTCTTCTTTAGAATATTTGTCCTTGTTGCCCCGTTGTTTCTTATTTGCATTTTTCTTCCTTCATACTATACTTCATACTAAGAATAATACATATTATTATTACTATACATTATCATACACACATTTTTCACTTTTGACCTTTCCACATTTATTCTCCTCTATTATTTCTAGTCTCCAACCAGTCATACCACTTGTTCCATATTAGATAGTACTCTGTGTCTTCCTTTTCTTTTATCTCTTTTTTTAATTTGTCCATCTCAGCACAGTCCAGGATTTTTCTTATCACTTCTTCCTCTGATGGTATATTCTCATTTTTCCAGAACTGTGCGTATGCTATTCCTGCTGCCGTTGTTATATGTAGAATTAAGTACCGTATTTCTTTACTATATTTTCTGTTTAAAATACCCAGCAAAAAGATCTCTGGTTTCCAGTCTACGGGGTTGGTCTATTATTTCTTCGGAGATCCCAATTCTATTCTAGATGCCATCTAGGTCTTCAAATTCTGGTCCTATGCCCTGTTTGGGGGAGCCACCACCCTTTATAAGGTACCTTATATGGCACCTATTTCTTTAATCCAGTATGAAGGAAAGAATACTCCTTTCACAGCCTGTTCTGCCTTTCTGGCAATTAAAAAGTCAAATTAAAAAAACTTAGATAATTTTGACTAAAGAAAAACAAACTCTATTATTAAAAAAAGAAGCAGACTTGTCCAGATCACAGTACTATAAGAGCTTACAAATTAATTGAAAAAGAAAAAAAGTGAACAAAATATAATACTTGAGCATGGAATCCAATACTAGTTTGATGCCAGGATTTAGTTTAAAGATCTATAACAAGTACTTTTCCAGGTTTGCGTTGGTCATTTCTCACAAAGAAGAACCTATAATCTTACTTGGGTATATTGTTCTTGTTAATTTTATCTGGAATATATTTTTCTATAACTTAAAAACCATTATTCGGTGTCCTACAAACTGGAATGACAGAAAACAAGATTACGAGTTTTTTCTGTGTGACAAAATTTAAGTACTTGTAGAGAGCCATTATATTCTCTATAAAACTTGTCTTCTAAACACTAAATATAACCAATTCTCTGAATTTGACTCATAGTAGAATTAGCTTCCATTAGTTTCCAATTGTCTCATTATTTTCATTGCCTGCCTCTGAATCCATTTTAATTTGCCCAAGTCCAATCAATGCAGAATAAATTGGGTCTACATACTTATCTGATTTGATTTCTTTTTCCTAAGTGAAGAATTTATATTTGAGTTTCTTAAATTTTATTATATTTCAGCCATTTTGTTAATCCCATCAATATAATTCTGAAATTATTTATATCTTCTAGGATAATAATTATTCAAGTACAGATAATCCTTGCTTAATGTCCCTAATTGGGATCAGTAACACTGTCATTAAGATACCAAGTCATATAGTGAAACATCACGTGACTATCCTACTTAGTTATAGCAATACAGTACTGGCAATCCCAGTTCTGACAAATCACCTATGGTCTTTAAGCAAGACATCACATGATTAGGGCTTGTGACCACCCCGTTCTCTTCCCCTCATCATTAAAGCCAGTAATAAAAATATTGTGAATTAGATTACAAATTCTAAAAATTATTCTGAGGAAGAGGCACAGTCCTTGTTTCATAGCTGAATTTTTAACAGAGTAGCCTATTGCAAGCATTACCATATGTAACACTGAAGAAATGGGTAGCAACAGAAGTTTAAATCAGTGGTGACTGTCAAGAAACCAATGCTGCTGAACAAACATCTAGCAATTCCATCAGAATAATTAGCTGTGGGTGTCTTCCCACAATGTGACAGCTGCTGAACTCAGTGAATTAGCTTCTGTACTTGAAAGCCATGAATCACCATTCCTGAAGCCAATAGGTTTTGTCATGTGTAAGTAAGCATCAAATATACAAACAGTTGCCAAAGTAACTTAGCTCATTGAAAACAAATTTGATAGCTAAATAAATGGTTGCTGTACTGACTGTATGAAAAATAAGAAACCTATTTTTAGTTTTTCTAATAAAACATATGTTATAAATAACATTTATAACGTTTCCATTATTACTGCAAAATTCTCTAATTTAGCAGTATGGCTAAATTAAAGTAATACTGAGAAATAAAGCATATATATATATCTGTTAATTACACATCGAGCAAATATCAATTACTATTTGTAATATATTTGCATGCTTATGTTTTTTCTGAACATTCATATTTTAAAACAAGGGACAGTCTCCTTTAGACTCATTGTAATGAAGAGCTTTGTGCAAACCAGGTTATCTATTCAAAAAATATTCTGTTAGTGAAATCAGTTACCTACGGAGATGCTGAGTTCTCCCCCACCAGTTGTCGTCAAGGAAATTGGATAGCCTTTGTTGGAGATGCTTTTATTTGGATTTCGGTACTGCACTGAGAAGAGAACTGTACCCTTCTGGGATTCCTTGCAGCAGCCCCAATGCTCTAAAAATGTGTGATTCATTGCTTCAGTGGGATTTGGTTTGGTTTGGATTGCCTTTTTGTGCCTTCAAGTTATTGCTGACTCCAGGCAACTGCCTGGATTAGTCTATGCTGTCTTCTTAGCAAGGTTTTTCAGAAGTGGCTTGCCATTGCCTGCTTCCCAGGACTGAGAGAGAATGACTGGCTCAAGGTTAGCTAGCTGGTTTTATGCCTCAGGCAGAACTAGAACTCATAATTTTCCAGCTTCTAGCCTGTGGTGTTTTAACCACCACACCAAACTGGCTTTTCTTTTCAGTGGGTATTGTGGCATACAATTAATGATCAGATGCTGCTAACTAAGATGGGACAACTCTGAACAGAAATAAGAATCACTAGTAATAACTGCTTGCTAAATTATTGTCAACAGCACTGACTTCTTTTCCTGTTCCCCTTTCTTCATAATATTGAAAAAAGGCACAACGCTATATGATATAATCACAGTATGAACTTCCCTTATTAACACAAGCAAAAACCAATGACGTGGTGTAGCGGTAGAGATACTCATAGCTCAGATATGTGACGCCAGTGTCCTGCCTTGCTAAATATTACATGTAAGAGCAGAGTAGAAGATTTACTTCCTTTTAAGTTAGACACAATACACAGTGTCAGTCTCTGATAATTCAGGAGAAAAATTTTTCAGGGAAACTTTTTGCTAAAGTTTACTAAATCCATATTTGCATCAGTTTACACTTTAGATCAGGAATAGTCAACCTTGGCTCTTTTATGACTCGTGGACTTCAATTCCCAGAATTCCAGAGCCAGCATAGCTGGCTCAGGAATTCTGGGAGTTGAAGTCCACGAGTCATAAAAGAGCCAAGGTTGACTACCTCTGCTTTAGATGATGCATCCCTGGATGTTCAACTACACGGTATGACCATAATTGAACCCAAAATTTATATTGCTAAGCAAGATATTTGTTAAATGAGTTTTGCCTCATTTTACAACCTTTCTTGATACAGTTGTTAAGTGAATCATTGCAGCTGTTAAATTAGTCACACAGCTGTTAAGTGAAGCTGGCTTCCCTGTTGACTTTGCTTGTCAGAAAGTCACAAAAGGTGATCACATGATACTGGGACACTGCAACCATAATAAATGTGAGCCAGTTGCTAACTGTCTGGATTTTGATCACGTGACCATGGGGATACTATAACTGTCGTAAGTGGGAAAAATAGTCATAACTCACTTTTTTCAGTGATGTTGTAACTTTGAATGGTTACTAAATGAACTGTTGTAAGTTGAGGACTACCTGTAAATGGTTCAAAGGGGTTTAAAAAAAAAGCCTAAACTGGTTTTCATATTGACCCATCACCAATAATTCAATGTATTTGAAATAACCAGCTTTTTAAAAAAAACAACAACAACCCAACCCTACAGAACTTAAAAAATGAAAATGTTAGTTCTCTCATTTTAAAATGGCAAATTGGTTTGTGTTTGGATGTCCTGCAAAATGCTGGATATCTGGTAACTGGGAAGCATATGGGATAGGATTTGCATGGCAAACTAAGAAATAATAATGGGGAAAACAAGCCAATAAGATGCTTCAATTATGATCATCAGCAAGAGATTCCTGAGTTTCAGTTTTATTACAAGAATACTCTTTTTAGAGTTATTATTCCCATTATGACATTTGATACCGAGAGTTTCCCCCAGGCCAACATGGACCTGGAAGTATTTCATCTGAAGTCTATAAAAACTTTTATTTAAGACTAGTGATGCCTGTTAAAGTCCCAAGTGAAGAATGAGTATCATTCCTAAATCTGCTTTTAACACGAAATTAATAGGCAGCCCATTTGTAAGTTCGAGTTGTCTGTAAGTAAGAGATTCTTAGCCTGGGGACTGCCTGTATTTACATTTAGTTATTGTTTTTAATGTTAGGAAGCATCTAAGTGTTTTCTTTTTGAGCAACACAAGAGCGCTTGCAGAAACAACCTTATGCTTTAACACAATGACATAAAAAGCAAAGACTGCGTTTCAGGAGGCTCTAAATCAGGGGTAGTCAACCTTGGCTCTTTTATGACTCGTGGACTTCAACTCCCAGAATTCTGGGAGTTGAAGTCCACGAGTCATAAAAGAGCCAAGGTTGACTACCCCTGCTCTAAATGAAGACTTACCCACTGGCACCATGTCCTGGTACTGAGCCCTGCTGACCGCATTGAATGTACTTGATGGCCTTGGCAAAACTGGAGGTCCTGAATGGCGTGAGTCTTCTCCCACCTGAAAAATAAAACCGTAAATATTTTAGTGCGCAGAAGTCTTCTTACCGTCCTGTACATTTTATATACTATTCATTTGAGAATTTTTGCCCCGTCCTTCCTTGAAATGTTACAGAGCATAGAAACTTTTATCTGCTAAGCAAGGTGGATGTTTGACAAACGAAAAGCTTTCTAGAACAGAAACCGCAACCTTTTCTCCTGTTTTTCACATGGGAGAAGCTGATAATACAGACTTTCGTGTAAACTAGGAGGCACTGATTAAAATTAAAATAGTTTTCAGACAAACAACCAGAGAAAAATAAATGTACAAATTACAAGAAATTAGGTAAATCTGCAGTCTAATATTTCTATTCTGAAGAACAACATGGCTTTTCCATGTTGTAACGCTACTAATTATCACTGTCTTTTTTAAGTTTTTAACTGTATATGTAACTGTAAACCACCCATAGTTACCCTATGGTAAGATGGGTGGCCAATAAATTTAAAAAATAAAAAAAATAAAAATTATCTTATATTACTGATGAGTTCATTCAATGAAAATGAATCAGGAAGTATATTTTAGATTTTCCCAAAGGTAGGCCTATGACATAATGATAGCAAGAAGAAGAATTGTAGTTTTAAATATATTATGTAAACTAAACCCTTATGAAATCCTAGCAATTGTAGGAATGTGTACAGGAGCTGAATGGGGAGATAAAGGTAAAGGAATCCCTGCGGATTTACTCCGCTAGTCATTGCTGAATATAGGGCAGTGGTCTCCAACTTTTCCAGCTTTACAGACCAGCGGAGGAGGGAGAAGGGAGGGTTCCACGTGAATGGTGGGCAAGCGCACTCATGCAACTCCATTTGTGCAAGTGGCGGGCACACACGACCACTCCTCGCATAAATGGAGCTGTGCGTGGGTGTGCACACTTGCCCACTGCTACCGCTGCCCGGTTCTCAACAGGCTGTCTCCCGGTAGTGGGTCCCAGCCAGGGCTTGGGGACCCCTACTATAAGGGGAGGTGCTCATCTCTATTTCTAGGCCATTGAGCCAGAAATTTCCTGTGGATAATATTTACAGAATAAAGACATGCATATTAATAACAAAAGCAATTAGTATTATCTCTGAATTAACCCAAAATTTCAACTACAGTGCACAATTATTACACAAAAAAACATATTGGAAAGCCTGATTTTATACACTTTTATTTAACCTATGAGACAGGAAGAAACAACATATTAAATCACCTGACAAATTTCAATAGCATTTCAGTCCTTGCCCCCACTATGTCCTTTTCTAAAATTTATTTTCATCATTATTATCATCCAGGAATGGATCAATTCTACCTAAATTAAAATGAAATTGAGCAAATGAATACCCTCAATACTGCCACCCAAATGATTTTATAATAAAATATCTACTGCTAGTCATCTTGAGTAAACCCAAAGAAATGGAATTACATTTGTTCTACTAAGTTAGGTTATATCTATTTCAACATATCTGCACTAAGTATGAGTAAGCCTCAATCTAATCATATATTTTATTTACATTTCTCCAAGATAGAGAACACGTATAAATATTTGGGATCTAAAACAGGGATTGACTAATTCTGGATTCTCTCTTCTAGCATTAGTTTTATCAATATCAATTTTAAAACTTTTTCAGAAGTTGGACTGAGGGTTACTGTATTATTCTATTTGCCAAATCTCAGTGTGGCTGGTATGAAATCTCATATTTCATCCCTGAAAAATATGTGATAAAAGTAAGGAGATAAACTCATCACTGCCGTGTTTGAAGATCTGGGGTATTTTAATGAAACATCGCAATGTTTCATTGCAGGTAACACAGCTTATGAAATGCATAAGGAATTGCCAATAGTTCACGAGTATAAATTTCACTAAATGTAGTGAAGGTGAAATGGTTAATGCAACTAAAGTATTGGGACGCACATAGAAAGCCTAAGTGAATTATCTATGAACGTCATTTCCCTTTGCAATAACAACCCCAAATTTCCCCTTGTTGAACACCAGCTTCACTTCTGCAATTTCCTGGCTCCAATTAGTCGGTCTCTTTACTGGAGGTTCCTCAGTTGTTGTTTTTTTTNCTACTATTTGTTTTCTATGCTGACAGCACTCACTTTTCTCTCAGCGTGAGAATCGCACATGCCAGCAATGTTTTGCCAAACAGATAGTATAGCTATTAAACTTTGCTTCTCTGAATTAGATCAAATTCAAATTATTCCAGTTTTATAATTGACCCGAGAACTACTCTAAGTCCCCCATTTTTCAGTGGAGACCTCTTTTTCCTGGAAATGGAAAAGAACAGCTCCTTCTGAAGTTGATGCCAAGAAGTTGAAATTCAAGTACTGTTAACTCAAATTCCTTGATTTCTATCAGTATTGCTGAAAAATAAGCCCAACTGCAGGCTTTGATTCCAAAAATTCTTATAAAGAAAGGAAAAACTTATGACTGAATGTAATGGTTAAGAGCAACACTGCATAAACAGTTTCCAATTATGCAACAGATTTTTCCTTCCATATGTTCACGTGAATTCTCTTTATCTTTCATCCCCCTCAGCTGGCTTTATTTCCATAAAATCTGTCTCAATGCAACAGATTTCAGAGACATAAAGAAGCAGATGAATCAATTGCTTCAACTGCTGTTGATATATTGGCAAAATAGGGCATAAGCATACTTCATTAAAAGGAGGAGAAATAGTCACTGTCATTATACTTTGTTTGAAAGGGAAACACAATGTAAATAAAATTAACTTATAGATTATTACTGGCTTTTTGTTTAATGTTGTGTTTCTACATACATTCCTCTTTGGCATTCTGATTTGTAATACATTAAGTGGGTGGGGGGAACATTTGCATACCAACATAACACATATGTTTACCCACTAAGTTCATATAATATGATCATATAAATCACCAAACTTAATTTGATGGAGATTTTACCTTTTATTTAACATTATTCTGTCTTTTGATATTGCAAGGGAAAAACTCAGGTCAAATTTCTACGTATGCCTCTTTTCTGTATGATAGTACTTGTTTTACGGCAGTGCTCCAAACAGCCTATTGCTTACACTGCTTTGAATATATTTGCAGGCAAAGGCCCCCTGGTGGTATAAAAGGAAAGTGACAAAGAGTTTTTGTAAAAGATAATTCCAAAGTTCAAACTCCTTTGCCAAGCTGGCACAACCTGAATTGAGCTGACTCAGGTCACAACCTGACACAACCTGCTATATACCCAGGAGCAATGGGAGCTCTTGTCTTCTTTATCTTCTACCATATGCAATAGATAATAATTTGCAATTCTGACATTTGTGTACTTTGTTCTAGTACCAGGCTTAGAATAGTTCATCGCTACACAGCTGATGTCTTGGAGTTAATCGAAAATTGCCCAAGGAGAAACTAGGAGTGTTCAGAAGTCAAGACAATAAATAAAATACATTATCAGCATCTGGGATGGGTTGAATATGCTTTGCCTCCAAAAGTCTAGATTCAACTTGCAGCATCTCTATGAAAAGCAAAGAGACAACCAATCAAGTAGAGATCAAAACCTGGTGTCTTCAAATCAGTATTGATGGCGTAAGGCCTCCATAGGCTATCTCTCAGGTGTAATCATTCAGCTGATACTCTTACAGGTGTTTCTTTGTCTGACTGGCTTGCCACCATTGATGGTCAGCTTGATAGATAGGGTAGCAAGGGGATATATGAATACCAATTTAAAAATTGATCTCATAAATAAATAATATGTTTTCTTTGAGAAACAGTGGTGTGTAATGGTTTGTAACTTTAAATTAAATAGTGGAAAGCCCGGATTGAAATCTCAGCTCATTCATAAACCAAACATTTTCTCATGTTCATAATCCATATTTTATCATGGCAAATTTAAATTTTTCCCTTATATGTTTCCTATAATAAGAGGGCATTCATTCTGTGAAAGGGGTGGGTAGGCGAATGTATGCTTTTAAAACAATGGAAAATGCCAACAATGGCAGATAGAAATCAATGATGAAAAATCTAATAAAACACTTGGGCCAATTCAAGCTTACCTCACCAGCACTGTGACTGCGCTGCCTTGTTAAATGCTGCCGGTGAACCAAAGCGCTAGTTGGTCTGCTGCTCTGCAAAGGAAGCCGTGGGTCAATGAACGTGGTGGTACGTGAATTGTGGTCAACAAAAAAAGCCTAGCAAAGGAAAAAAAATAGCATTATTCACTACTCTTTGCTCACTGTGGTATTTTAGGCTGCATATCTTTCAGTGTAAGTTTCAGTTAGATCACTGAATGCAGACACAGGAAATCACTGGTCTAAGTTTTGATCCAAACTATGACACAAAGATTTTTGTTCTTAACACATAATAAATATTGTATAGACAGCTAGTGCTCTAAAAAACAGAGATTCTCCTATATGTTATCATAGAAATTGAATAGATAAATACATTCATTATATCAAGAAACTAGAGTTAAGAGAAGACCTAACATTTGAAGACAGGTGGGAGGGAGGAAAAGAGGGAGAGAGAGAGAGAGAGAGAGAGAGAGAGAGAGAGAGAGAGAGAGAGAGAGAGAGAGAGAGAGAGAGAGAGAGAGAGAGAGAGAGAGAGAGAGAGATTTTAAAAAAGTAATACAAGTTGTAATGACAGGCTTCATTGTTAAGAATGATAAATGATGGGGTAGCTATATCCCATACTCACAGTGGTGCCCTACTAGGGTCCCTGCCCAACTTTTTTTTTAAAGGATTCATTTGACAAACATAAACCAAAAGGAAGCTGAATTGATATAAAGCAGTGCATCATCTTCTAGTATCATATGATTTTAGAGAAATGATATGAGCTTCCTGAGAAGCTAGTTTGCTTCCTAAAGCACGAGCATTTTGTAACCAACAAACAGCCATTTTGTGAGCCACTTAGTATTCTCAAAATTCCCAAAGGGTCCCTTCTCACAAACAAGTTTGTTACCCTTTTTTTCTCTTACTTTTTAAAATAAAAAACTATTAGAAAAATAGTTTATAATATAATGTTCTTATATTCTCATTTTAATTCTTATACATAGTAAGATTACAACCATGAACAGAAGAATAGAAATACAAAGAACCCAATTAATTCCTATGGCATGTTTGATTATAGACTGATGACTGGTATAACTTAAGCAGGGTATTCCAACTCTACCAACCTCCTTTATTAATGGGTTCCAAAGGCAGGTTTTAAAAATACCATATAAGATCAATAACTTTGTAAGATGTAGAAATTTCTCAGCTACCTTATCCAGAAAGTTTTTTCAAGACACTTAGCCAGTGGTGGGATTCAGCCAGTTCACACCACTTCGGCAGAACCGGTAGCTAATTTTTTGTTGCCCAGGCCCAGAATGGACTTCCGGAAGCAGCATCCACACAGAGAACCGGTTGTTCACATATCTAAATCCCACCACTGCACTTAGGCCTTCAGAAACCTGTCTTTCATGACCTTTCCAATTGTATATTAAAACCACCCAAGTTAGCCATCCCTTCATCTTATATTGATTGTAAATTTGTTGGGTGACAAGTTTCCTCTCATATTGTACAAATATTTTCTATATTATCTACTGTGGTATTTAGTGGAGACAATATTCCAATAATCTATCTAATTTTCTATCTATGATCAGCTCTCAAAGAACTACTGATTCTTCTCCACTGTTTTTCCTCCAATCATTTCTACATCTTGAAAGACTGAAACATGACTAGGCTCTATAAGCAATGTGTTATTTTCTTATACCGAAAGACTAAACCACCTGTGCTTTTCAAGAGGCTTAAAAAAAAAAAAAGAACTTTCTCGACTTGTTGTGTTTGCAGTTTTTTTTTCTTGTCTATTTCCAAGATGCTAAATCCAACCATGACGACTGATTCACAAAACAACATCCCCCATTAGAGAGATTTTTCTCTCTATCCACTCTGTTCTGTAGATCCTCTAAACTACAATTTGGAAAGGAGGAACGTGTGCATAGATTCAGGGGAACAGAAGAAAGATGCAATACAACACTGGCAATTTGTTTTGGTATAAGTATTATCTCGTATTGGGTTTTTGTCAAATGAGTACTATTTTATAAAGCATTTTTACACCCACAGTTTTCCCTTGAAACTGTCAAAAAAGCCCCATACATACTGATTGGGGGGAGGTGATTTAAAATCTTTGCACATCAAAGGTAATGCACATTTAAAGGCAGCTTAATCAAAACTTATCACCCAATTCTACTATGAAAATGACTGCAGAGATTCCATAGTACAATTGCTTATTAAATAAGCTGTTTCTATAAACAAAGAAATAATTGTGAAATGCCACATGTGCAAGACCAACAAATGTCTTCATATCACAACAAAGTAAGTGAAGCAAAACCAACCATGGAACACAAAAAAAATACCTCAACTATTTATATTGCTGTTCTTACTACACTGTAATTGCTGGAAACACAATATGGTAGCAAGACACAAATTGAAAAGCAGATAAGTGTTACAAGATTGACACAGGAATTTGTCTGAAAGTCAAACTTAGAAACACATTCTCTTTTATTGGTGCCTTTGAGTGAGTGATGACTCCTGATGACTGCCTGGATGTAGTGGAATGTGTGGATAACCTTGGGAACCAAAGAAAGAGATGCTACCTACATAACCATCAGACAAGAGAGGTAGAAGGCTCCAGTGGCTTAACTGTGAGAGAAAGAAACTTAGGAAGGATCCACCCTAATGGATCAAGCAATTAACATTGGCAGAGAGAACTTTGCATTTTTCAAACTTGCAAGATTGATGTCACCCCCTCTCAGATAAACTAGACAGGAAACATGACTGGATGAATTAATTCTATTTTATCGTGAGGCTACATTAACAGAATCTTGTAATTCTTAAAGTAGAAACTTCCTGCCACCACTTTTAACTGCTGACACCAAATTGGCTGTCAGAAGCACACTAGTTCTCTGTATTACTGCTTTGACCCCTCTGATCTACTATTTGTCTACCCATGCTCTTCTGATTTAACAGAATGTGATAGGATGCCATATATTTTAATGAAGCTTTTGCTTAACAAATTGTAAATCTCAGAAAACTACACTAGAGACCTGCTGTGTACCCAGCCATATCTATAAAAGGTTTACAATGCAGATGCTAACTTTAGCGAACTGTGTGAATTATTTTAGCTGAAAGCTTGGGAGTTCTCTTCTTGTTCTTGTCATCAACCCAATTAAGCTTGATATTTTAAACCATTCCAGTCCTGTTCAGTTTTGTGTAATTCAAATACTCTAGCCTAACTGGTTTATGAACCTCTGCCTGATATCTTTTCCATCTAAAATAAGGTAGCATGAGTGCAATCTCCCAAAGGCTAAAATCTTAATAAGCTGAAGCCCAAATCAGACGACACATAATTTGAAAGCATAGTCATAATTTGACAGCATGTTTGTCAGGTAGGAAAACAAATGGTTTCCAATGAATAGTGTTGCCTATGCATAACACTGATTCTTTCACAGCAATTTAACAAACTATACAGCATTTATTTATATCATATACTTAAGCAAACGGTAAAGAAGCTTAGGGATTACACTAAATGAATACAATCATATTATACACACGTGCTTGAGACCAAGCAATAGCATTTTGTTATGTAATGGAATTCCTGTTTTGAAGCACCATTGGAGAAAAGAAAAATCAATGGAGCTTCAAAGCTCTGTTCTAATCTGAACGATGATACTGCAGTCAGGAATCAAGGTGAATACTACAAGCGAGAGCACAAGCGAGAGCATACATGCCTAATTTTAAAATTCCCACTGGCCACCAGAAAAAGGGTGTAGTTTGGATATTTATGGTAGCTGGGAAGAGAAACAGGGTATTTTGGTTTGGACAAAATACACATTTACCCACGTTGGCTAACTGAAGCGCTGTTTCAAGTAAATTATAGGCACTATAATAATGTGCAGTGACATTAAACTGATAATGAAAGCATGTATGGTCAAGATTATGCTTTCTCCAGTTGCAACATACTGTTGTGGCCATCAAAAGAGTTGGAAAAGAAAAATGAAAGTCCCTGAATGCTAATTAATCCTGGAGAAAACTGATAATAGCTCAAAACAAATAATTGCAATGCTAAATGAAGTAAAATCAGACTAATTTGAAGAAGCATTAGAAGTCATAGAGGTTATCTAATCCAACTATCCACTCAGTGCAGGATCTGCTAGTTCATCAATGCCAGATAACCATCCAGCTCTGTTTCAAGACCTTTAATGAAAGAGAACCACATCAGGTAATTCACTTTTCCACTGGCTGACAGCCTATACCCGTGGTGGGGAACCTATGGCACGCGTGCCACAGGTGGCACGCAGAGCCCTCTCTGTGGGCACACGTGCTGTCACCCCAGCCCTAGGCCTTCAGTTGGGTTTTATAAAACCTTTTCGCTTTAGGCCTCCGCCACCGTGTGCAAAAAAAAAAGGCTCAATCAATCAATCAATCAATTTCAACTTCTCGTGGGGAAAAAAAAGATCTCGCAAAGTTGGAATTGATTGATTGAACTTTTTAGTTCCACCCAGTCTGCTGTTACCACTGCAGCCACGCCCACCCAATGGGCCATGCACACCCGGCACCCAACAATACATAAGTTGGTTTTGGGTTGCAGTTTGGGCACTCGGTCTCTAAAAGGTTCGCCATCACTGCCTATAGAGTCTGGAACTCCTCCCAATGCCTAGCTTGAACTTGCTTCCTTATAGTTTTATCCTATTGCTTTTGGTCCTTTCTCTGGGGTAATAGAGAGGTCCACTCTTTCTTTTTGTGTGTGTTAACCCTTCAGATACTGGAGACTACAATCACAGACTGTCTCTAGGCTAAACATAGCCAGATCCTTCAACTGTACGTCATAGGATTTGATTTCCAGTATCTTTGGAGCCTTCCTCTGCACTTGCTCCAGTAGTCACTATTGTTATTTTTGAACTGTAGTACACAGAATTGGACTTAGTACTCCAAAAGGAGTCTGACTAGGACAGAGTGAAGTGCAATAATTATTTCTCATGACTTGGATGACATTCCCCTATTGTTCTCCAAGATAGCATTTGCTTTTTTAGCAACTGCATCACGTAACTGGCTTATATTTTACTTGTGATTAGACAAAAACATCGATTCTTTTCCCATATATTACTTACAAGCCAGATCACCCCCATTCTATACTTGTGCCCCACAGTTCTCCTACTGTATGCCTGTGTGTACTGTATGTATGACAGAATTATGTATGCCTCCCTATTAAATTCAACCCTATTTGGCCCACTGCTTCACTCTTTTTAGATCTTTCTGAATCTTCTCTTTTTCATCAAAATCATTAGCCAAACATCCTAACTTTGTACCCTCTGCACTTGTTAAACATCTCATAAATTCATGTCTCTATATAATTGATAAAAAAAGTTGAACAGCAAAGGGATAGGCTCAACGTTTACCAAGTTACAGTCGTACTTAAAAGTTTGTAAACCCTTTTGAATGTTCATTAGTTCTACATAAATATGATCTAAAATGTGACTTCTTCTCTATAAAAGTCCTAAAACTAGATAAAGAGAACTTGATTTTAAAAATGAGTTAAAAACATTATACTGGTTCATTTATTTATTGAGGAAAACGATCCAAAGCTACATATTACAGTCAAATTTCAATCAATGGGATGATAATCAGGTATGAGTGTGTGAGGTCTTGTCTTATTTTAAAAAGAATGCTGGATATTCACAATCAAAGTCTGATCTTTACAACACAAGTATGTAGAAGTGTGCCATAGTTCGAACAAAAGAGATTTCTGAGAATCTCAGAAAGGCAGTTGATGATGCTCACTAGACTAGACAAGGTTACAAAATTATTTCCAAAGAATTTGGACTCTACCAGTCCAATGGCAGACAAATTGTATATAAATGAAGGCAATTCAGCACCACTGATATCTTCCCTAGTAGTAATCGACTAACCAAGATCACACAAAGACCAAACTGTGTAATACTCTTGGAGATTTCAAAGATCCCTGAGGTAACATCTAAAGAAGTAAAGGCACTCTTATGAAAGTCAGTTTTCATGACAGCACCATCAGGAGAATACTGAACAACAATGGTGTGTATGGCAGGGTTGCAAGGAGAAATCCACTACTCTCTAAAATGAATATTTTGCTAAATATTTCACATTTTGCAAAACTGTCTGGATGAGTCAGAAGACTATTGGAAGAATGTTCAATGAATGGGTGAGAGCAAAATAGAACTTTTGAGCTTGAATGATGAGTTTTATGTTTTGTGAAAGGCAAACACCATAATCCAACATATCCCATCTGTGAAACATGGTGGTGGCAGCATATCCCATCTGTGAAACATGGTGGTGGCAGTATCATGATCTGGGTCTGTTTTGTGGTCTCCAGACCTAGGATGGCTTTGCCATCATTGATGCAACTATGAATTCTGAATCAGACTAGCAGATTCTACAAGAAAATGTCAGAGTATCTGATCATGAACTGAAGCTCAAGGGAAAGTGAGTTATGCAGCAAGACAATGACCCAAACACACAAATCATATGATTAAAGAATGGTTAAAGCAGAAGAAAATTAAAGTTTTGGAATAGCTAAGTTAAAAGTCCTGATTTTAGTCCTAGAGAAATGTTATGGAAGGACCTGAAGAAAGGTTCATGCAAGGAAGTCCGCCCACATTTCTTGAGTTGAAATTCTTATGTGGGAAAGATTGAGCTAACATTCCTCCAAGCTGATGTGCAAGATTGATGAAGAGTTATCATAAACATTTAATTCCAGTTATTGATGTCAAAGCAGGGGCACACCAGCAAAGGTTCACGTATCTTTGTTACACACCAATATGTAGTTTTGGATCATTTTCTTCAATGAATAAACAAAAGAGTTTTCGACTCATTTATTTATTTGCACTCTCTTTATTTGGTTGTAGGATTTGTGTGAAGAATGAATTATGTTTTAGGTCATATTTATGCAGAAATTTTGAAAATTCAAAAGGGTTCACAAATTTACAAGCATCACTACACAAAGGGAAAAAAATCATGAAGCATTGCTAAAGATTTAACATACTTTTCTTACTTCCTGCCCCTTCTCTCTGGAATAGCATTCCCCTGAAGATAAGATCAGCTTCAGCTTTTGTTCTTTCAAAAAGGCTTCAAGGTCTGATAAGTTGTCATGCCCCACAGAAGTGTTTTTACCTGTATTTGGATTGTTCCTTGGGGCTTGGCCTTCTTTCTTGATGGTAATATTTTGTTATTTATATTATAGTGGATTGCTTTCAGACCTAGCCCAAGAATGACATGAAACAATCCAGCCAACATTCAGTTGTTTATTTGCATACACTATATAGACACAATCTTGCCAGACTAAACCTATACTACCCTAACCTAACATATATACCAGTGGTGGCGAATCTATGGCACAGGTGCCAGAGGTGGCACTCAAGAGCCCTGTCTGTGGACACGTGCGCCGTCGCCCCAGTCCTAGGCCTTCAGCTGGGTTTTATAAAACCTTTTCGCTTTAGGCCTCCACCGCTGTGTGAAAAAAACAAAAATTCAATCAATCAGTCAATTTCAACTTCTCGCGGGAAAAAAAAGATCTTGCAAAGTTGGAATTGATTGATTGAACTTTTTAGTCCCACCCAGTCTGCCGTTACCACGGCAGCCATGCCCACCCAATGGGCCACGCCCACCCAATGGGCCACACTTACCCAATGGGCCACACCCAGCCAATGGGCCACACCCACCCGGCACCCGACAATGCATAAGTGGGTTTTGGGTTGCAGTTTGGGCACTCGGCCTCTAAAAGGTTCGCCATCACTGATATATACTCTAAGAGATTCTAGGGAGTGATTATCCTAAATTTCTTCCTCATCCCATGATCCAGGTCAGGACTATGCCATCTCTTGTCTCACCTCCCTCTTCCTTGGAATGTGCTCCCTCCCTCCTGGGAAACTGGTGTTTCACTGTAGTCTGTCACAGCAGATACATTCATAGACACATTCCATCACAATTACTGCATTTAGGTTTATAAGTCACAAACTCTGAGTCACTAGGAATGGAATGGAAAATAAGCCTGGTAAATCAAATAAATCATATTATCTTCTAGTGACACCATGTACAAGAACTTTTATAGCTCATCAAATTAAATTTTAATCATTAAAAATTACAACTGTTCTTAAGGCTAAACTTAAATTTGAATAAAAATAATGTATAAGGATAAATTGAATCAGGTTGAATATGTAGACACAGCACTGCTAGGAACCACTGTAACATCTCTTTTGTAGAAATTAAGCACTCCATTGTGAATAAATGTATGATTTTTCATAATTGTTTCATAATTGTTATTATCGGGTATGAGTGTTTTCGCTGTTATTTAAAGTTGTTTCCATTTTATTGCATTTGTTGTATGTTTCACTGACTATGTCACTGTTGTTTTTGTACAGCACTTAGAGACCTTCAGATTATTGCATTTTTTAAAATTTCATTTATAGTGTAATAAGTATGCATGCATGCTTTTATTTCATCAATATTCGGATTAAGACAAACCAATATGTTTATTTTGAAAGTTGCTTCTTTATATCTGTTACCTTGCCCTGATGATCGTGCTTCATTTCCCAACCCCGTGGCAATTCTAGCTGTTTGTTGGCAAACATGTTCAAAAAGCCAACTAAATCGCGATTATGCTGGTAGCGCTCAAAATGATGGGTATCTCGTCGAACTTTGGTGATCATGTGCTTTAGACATGTGTTATTTGTAAACGTTCTGTAGGCACTCTGGCGGAAGGAGAATAAATCAAAAGTTATTTTCGGATTCTCAGACTAACATTTTAATGGCTTCATAAGTTTGAAAAATGTATAGTACAAGCCAAGGGAATTTGCCATCTCTTAACATAAACATAAACTCCAATTCCTTCAAAATTATCTGCTCGCTGATGATATACAGTGTTAGCAGTAGAGTGAGAGAACCAGTTTTCAGAGCTTCAACAATGCAAAGTTAAAAGCTTTAAGCTCCTCATTTAGTCTAAGACATCTAATAAGATGATAAGCTTATGGAAGATATTTTTTCTTAATTTACACTGAAAACAATTGCTACGATGCTTCTGAAGTTAAACATATCATGTTGTGCAAATCCATTTGATTCAAGTCTACACTTTCCCCAAAAAACTAATTTTCTATTTTATTCCATTCCCCACTCCCAAACCTGGAACAGTCAGTCAAATTAAAAAAGTAAAAAGGCGAGAAGGAGTATATATCAAGTCCCCAGAGACATACCAAAGCCCAGAGTGTCACACTGAGGATTTCAGTTCTCATAACAGAATTACTATTTGTCTTTCTCATACTACACCTTCAGACCATCAACAAACACTGATCATTCTTTCAGCTGCTTGCCAGATACAGCCACTGTGATCATTCTGTTAGGATAGTTTCCTAAGCAAAAAGGCAGCCACAGAAAAAGCCCAGATCCATATTCCTACAACTCTAACGTCAACCCAAACATTTCAACAAAGCATGGGATTTTATTTTGTAAACCATCCCGGGTGGCCTTTTAGAACCAAAGGTGCTGTGTAATTTTTAAAATGAAACATATTTATGTGCGCTCGTGTGCACCAGCACACACTCATTTTGTTGGAGGTCCAACTTGCCATTATTATAATATTCAAAAAATATGGTACTGAAAATGCAAATGTATCCTACTCCTCCAGGGTCTATACCCAAGCTTGATTTGTGGGTGCTACTCACAGGGTTTGAATGCAGCACAGTGAAGAATTCTGGGCTGATGAGGAATTTTACTGGGGGTGATTGGAGCAGCAGAGTAAGCCTGGATCTGGAGGTAGAATGAGGCAGCGCACCGTCCCTTCGGTAATCTAATACAAACATGTAATCAGAGTCGTTGAGTCGGACAAGGACTTCAGTGCCATCAAGGAGAATAAGTAAAAAAACCAACTATTTTTATCTTTACATGTGCCATGGAATACTTATTTCCTCTTAGTGTTAAATACCACTACGAAATGGAGTTGTAAGCACTTTTTGGAATTAAACAGATTAAGTGAATAAATGAATAAAGAATGCCATTAGATCATTATCCCGAGTCAGTAAGGAAAAACAATTGGTAATCACAGTAGCACAATAATTTTTTCACTTTCTTTCACCTTCCTTACACTTCAAATCTCTACTTTTAACATCTGAATTACGTCTAAATTATTGCTCTTTATTTTTTGAACAATCCATCCATTGGCACCTTGTTGGAATGCTGCCGAATTTAGTTTTAAAATATGGGAAATTTAGAGATAGTGAAAGAAAAGGAGATTGGATCCTGATCATGGAAGAAACAAAAATATTTTCTAAGTATTACAGGAAAATATAAAAGGGAAAATGATACAAAACAAGAGTTTTTGCCTCAATATAGGACAGTGGTTCTCAACCTTTTTAATGCCGCAACCCCAACCGGTCGTAAGTCGAGGACTAAACCAGTCATAAGTCGAGGACTACCCAACCGGTTGTAAGTCGAGGACTTTCCCTGCCCAGGAGCGCCACGCATGCGTGGTTCTACCCCCTGCATCGGCCGAGGCGTAGCTGGCAAGCGGCAGAGACGGAGCAGGCCGACCACCAGCTGGCCCAGCCCAAGGGAGGTAAGGCACCCGCCGGAAAAGGGAAAAAAAATGGCGGACAAAAAAAATGGCGGACAAAAAAAATGGCGGACAGCCTTGCTTGGCGACCCCCGTGAAATGGTCGATCGACCCCAAATGGGGTCCCGACCCACAGGTTGAGAACCACTGATATAGGTGATTGCAAAACTGATTTATTCTTTAACCAGCAGCAGCTTACAACCAAAGGATAGATACTGGAAGTCCCAAGAAACCTAAATGAGATAATGAATGGATCGAAGGAGGTGTGATTTCTTTTGGTCTTTGACTATAAATCCATTAAACCAAAAGTGTGTGATTACAGACCTATGAGCAGCAGAATCCCACATGACCAGTTTCCACTGAAGAAAGAATGAAATGCAGAGGCTACATCCAAGCAACTTGCACTCATTCTCCCACACCCACTGTGTTCCTTTCTCTCACATGCTTAGATAGTGCCCCAAACAGAAAAAATGGGCTCTGCTTGGTGAATAGGGCCCACTGGGAAATACCATTCAGAATTTCACCTAGATTTCTATAAGGGAGGAGGAATCCTGTCGTGTTAAATTCATTTTTCAATGGCAACAGATCTTATATTTTATATCCTATCTCAAATATAGTTGAGCTCCAATCTC
>NW_015386496.1:1567625-1627161 GCF_001527695.2 Protobothrops mucrosquamatus | reverse complement strand
ATACACCACACCATACATGCAATGAAGAGTTCTCTTGTAGTACAACTAAAAAGCTATTTGTTTAATAAAAAGTTAAACCACAGCCAGTCTACTTCAAGAACTTCTTGCTCTTCCACATCTTAAACTATTTCAAGCATGACATTATAAGACATTTATTAACTAAGAATTTGTGCCCATGCTTGCTGTTTTTTTTCCCTTCACAATACATTTTCTATTTGTTCTAAATCTCAGGGAAGGCATTGCCTTCTTATTGATTTTTGTTCTGAGTAAAATGCTGCAAAAATATGATTCTACCTAGAAAATGGAACTGGGGATTTTGGTTTGTTTGTTTCCTTACAATAATCCCTCTCATAATTTTAGATGTGCATTTTTCCAAACACTAGCATTTGGAACCAATAATGGAAATAATATAGCTAGCCAAACCTATAAAGAATATGACTAATATTTATTACTTTTGATAGTCATTGTGAAAGTTGCAATTCTGAACAGTGAGCAGTTATTTACTTTCCACACTTCCACACTTCCATCTGCCTTATGTATTGTTCCCCAATCTATACAATTGTTCCTTATGACAATTCATTCAGCAACTGTTTAAAATTCTGGAAACATTTCACCTTCATAGGTGCCAAACCATATTATAATGACTAAAATAATATTTTTAATACTATAATGTTTATTAAGTTCTCCATCAGTCCTATACTTTTGCACTGAATTATGTCTGCACCACATCTTTAATGCTTTTCCCCCCACAAAATATGAAATTGTTTCTTAGGTAATACTGATATTCAGTATGATGCAAGCTATGAAGAATAAGGTAAATATTTCTACATTTGTTTAATTCAAGGGAATTGTGTAATTTGCAGTGATGAAGTTTTGCCCTTGATTAGATGAAGTTTTACACTGTGTTTCATTTGTACTGCAGATAAAACAAAAACTATCTGAAAATTTCTCACCGACGATTCAATTGCTCCATCTGCTGTATAGAGTTGGAACGTTGAAGGATTTGCTGGGCTGGTGGACCTGTGGGCCTCTGCCATGTTGTGGTTCTGTTAACATGGTCCACATAGAATATTCTCCCATGGCTGTCAATCCGAGCTTCCCAATCTAAGATAAGAAACATATCGCAAAATATTAAGGATTTTAACAACTTAAAGCAATGTTTTCTATCTGACAGTAAGACCCTACTTTATTTATGTATCTATTCATTCAATTGTTTTTAAGCATACACACTGGCAGTTCTGCATATCATGGCCATAGAGAGAGAATGCATATGTATGCACACACACGTGTGACGCATATACAAAATGGAGACAGACCAACAAAACACAAAGTGAGAGGCTTCCTTTTCAGTATTTTGGGCTCATAGGAGCCCAAATGTAGAACTCCTGCATCTTAACACACAGGTTAGGATTGTTAATTGCAGAGGAGTTGCAAAATACAAATCATGTGTGTAGAATTCCTGGATTTAATCCCTAGCATCTCAACTTGAAAGGAACTATCTGAAAGTTTGAAGACTGTGAGTCTGTCAGAATAGATAACCATGACTTAGGCAGGGACCTGGTTTATGCCACAACAGACTATTTCTCTCCTCAGGTGGTTCTCAGCTTATGACAGTAATTGGGACCGGAACTTACATCACTAAGCAATCATCACATCATAAAGTGTGATGTCATGTGACTATGCTGCTTAGCAACGGTAGTTCTGGTAGTCCCCAATTACAGTTGTTAAACAAGGGCCTCGTGTGACTGTGACTTCCAACTTCCGACTGGCTTTTCCCTTGATTTGCTTGTGGAAGCCTGCAGAAAAATCTGCAAATCGTGATCATGTCATTGCAGGACACTGGTTGGTTGCTAAGTGCCTGGATTGCAATCACATATCTGCAGGCAGCACTGCGCCGTCTGGAAATTCCAGGACTGGTCATAACCACCATTCATTCAGCAATGTCACAAATTCAAACAATCGCTGAATGAGTGGTCTTTCAATGAGGACCACATGTAATATAATTTGATTCCCAGTAGAAGGACCTCACAGCAGCACCATTTCTAGGGAGAAAAAAAAAGGTGAAGCACACAATCCATTTTTTTTAAACAGGGATCTGATTACTGCTACTTCAAATTCTTCTGGGTATGCTTTACTATGAAAAAAAAATAAGTACTCCTTCACGTAGTCTGTATTCTTTATATTTTTAATTAAAACAGGAAAAGTTCCTCACTTGGTGGCAATGCTTCATCCACTCTCTGATAACGACTAACATCCTGACGAACTGAGGGAAGAGATCTCAGAGGCTGAGGACCATCAGGCTGAGAACCTAAAATCCAAAAGAAATCCTATGTAAACGTTCCATCAAAACATGTACAATATTTGCTATTTGTACACAAGATTCTGAGCAGCTCACAAAGGTGAAAATAACGGAGTAAGAATTTTAAAGAACACAAAAGCAGGCATATTGGAAGGAGGCAAACAAAAACTAATAAGGTGATTCACATTTAGAAATGGCATCCTATGATGTCCTAGCCCAGCCCCCGAGGAAGCAGCTTGGTTTTACAGCTCTTTTAATGGACAGGAAAATGTGGACGAAGAAGATGAAAAAAGCAGCGATCAGTAGAAAGGAGAAGTCAAAAGAAGTCAGAGAATGTCACTGGTAACTCTTGTGATGATCTTTCTGTAATTAAGCACCTAATACATCTCTGAATAGAAACAACTTACATCCTATGTCTTATTCTTTTTAATTGTGGATAATTAAATGGTCCTTTGAATAAATGAGAGAAGAAAATAATAAGTGTCCTTCAATAGTGTTACGTTGCCAAGAAAAGAATGTATAATCTCAGTATAAGAACTCAAGGTCATCATTTGGGGAGAGAGGTGACAAGACTTTAATTTTTATTTATTTATCTCAGAATAATGCTATGAAGAAATTATGGAACTTCTGACCAATCAGACTTGGTTCTGCCATAGTCTACATTCAACTTTTAAAGAAACAGAAGATGACTGATCCCAGAGAGGAAGTGGGGGTTCCTCCTAAGCCTGAGGTCTGGTGACTTCAAGATTTGTTGGCAATATAATTCTCAGCATTCCCAACCAACTTGTTTGAAAATCTGGGAATGGTAATACCAACCCTCCCTGGGGCACCAAGCAGGGGAAGGATATCTAGCCCAATCCCCTGACCAATTTAGCTTGCTTGCCTGCCTGCCTACCTGCCTTCTTCAATGTAGTGTCTGAAGGACTAGACAACACTAAACAATGTGAACAAAAACCCTTCATGACACTCTAAATCAGTGATGGCAAACCTTTTAGAGACTGAGTGCCCAAACTGCAACCTAAAACCCACTTATGCATCGTCGAGTGCCGGGTGGGTGTGGCCCATTGGGTGGAGATGGCCCATTGGGTGGGGATGGCCCATTGGGTGGGCATGGCTGCGGCGGTAACGGCAGACTGGATGGGACTAAAAAGTTCAATCAATCAATTCCAACTTTGCAAGATTTTTTTTTTCCCGTGAGAAGTTGAAATTGACTGATTGAACCTTTTTTTTTTTGGCACATGGTGGCGGAGGCCTAAAGTGAAAAGGTTTTATAAAACCCAGCTGAAGGCCTAGAACTGGGGCGACGGCGCGCGTGCCCACAGAGAGGGCTCTGAGTGCCGCCTCTGGCACCCGTGCCATAGGTTCGCCACCACTGCTCTAAATGATCTGCAGTAAAACCAAAGTAAACCAAATCCTGCCTGGGTTGTTAGACTGATGCACTTTTATAAATAGATTCTTACAGTACTTGCACGGAGATTAGAAATAAACACAGATTGGGAAAATATTGGTGTTGCTATACAATCCAGTATTTTATATTTGGACCATATTTTTCAAAATTAAAAATTAAACTAGCTTGCCAAGATAAATAGAATCAATCATGGAATAAAGACAGGTAAGCTATCAATCATCTTACTGGCATTCTTTTGTGCTGATTACCTCCACTAGCTCCAGCCTCCTGTGAAGCAGCTCCTTCACATGGTGCTGATGCCCCTCTAATATCTTCCTCTTGAGACTGGTTATGTGTAGCTGCAGCCTGCAGGTTCTGTCTCCTCTGCCATATCTCTTCTGATTCATCACCGTCTGGCAGCCCATCCATTTCAAACAATTGACCTTCCTCTTGATTGCTTGGTATGTGCACCGCAGGTAAAGAGGCCTGAGTGCACACAGCTTCCTGAATTTCTGGAAGAGGCTCACTGCTGGAAGCCTCTGCTGCACAAGCACCCTCTTCTTCCTCCTGCGAAGAGAAGGCTGGAGTCTCAGGAAAGCGATTGCTTTCAAAGGAAGAGCAGCCAGTGTCAACGGAGGAGAGTTGGGTAGCTGTGCCTTCATTGCAAGAGCCATCAGCCCCTTCTATGTCACTTTCTCCCTCTGGCCTGGTGCTTGATTCACTAACACTCTCAGTATGAGCAGCATCACTTTGCTCGGTCTCTGAGGAAATCTGAGAAGGTTCTGATCCTTGATCAATAGATTCGGCTTCCCTGATTTCCCTTTTGCTCCCAGAAACTAACTCAGAAGTTCCAGTATCCGCACCAGAGATGGGTTGTTCTGCTGCCTCCTGAGGTACAGAAATGGTATTGCTTGCTAAATCTTCCAAACAATTATCCTGAGAATTCTGAGGAGTTTCAGTTTCTTGTCCTGCTATCTCCAGTTCAGCAGGCCCATTGGATGTCTCCTCCTGACAACAGGAAGATTGCAAAGGTATTTCTACATCTGGTGCTGTCACAATTTCTTCAGAGGCTTGGCTTTGTGTTACTTCCCCTGAGGAGCCATTTAAGAAAGCTGCTTCATCATTTCTACTAGTACCATTTAACATAATTAAACCACCACCATCATCGTCCACTGATGACTGGAAACCCAGACTTTGATGGAATTCATGTTCCTCTTCATCAGAATCAATGTGAAGCATAGCATTAAGTCGTGTATCAGTGGGGAAGCTACTCCTCAATTTTGGGGATGCCCCAATAGTACGTTCATTACCAGTAGATGTCCCAGATCTAGGAAGATTACTTTGTTCTATTGCATCTAGGTAATCATTCAAGGAGTCCTGGCGGCCCCTGGGAACTGAGGACCTTGACGTTGTAGAGGCTGAATCCTCTTGATCTGTTTCCGAAGTTGTACTAGTCCTAAAGGAATGCCGCAAGATGGCATCTCCAGATGATTCTTCAAGAATTGGCCCATTTGAACAAAGTGGATGAGTATCATGATGCCCTGCGGGTACATCCTCATCATCAGAAGGGCTTCCTAAGTCCCCATTGACAGAGTTTATTCCAAGAAAGGTTCCTACAGTTTCCGGTGAAGCATCTACAATGAAAAGACAAAGACTGATGAGTGAAACTGATCCATGTGCCTTACCTGTGAATCTTAACTCTCTATCTGACAACCTCAGTACAGCACTTTGTCAGAACGGAATACATAGGACTTCTAAGCTATCAGTCTTGAATGAAGAATTTAAAGAGGAAATAACACAAAAGTTATACATGAAGTAAATTTGGGTGAAATATAACATCATGTGAATAGATTTATACTCCTATCTATGCTGATTCTTATTCCTTTCCTTGCATCTACCACCAATCTTCAGACCATTCTCCAGAACTGGGCACTATTTTTAACAGATTTTGAGGGCCCAAGTGGGTTGCACGAGAGAGAAGCAGCACACAAGAAAGTTCTGTGTACAGAACTATACTGATGAATTTCCTTTAAAATTTCACTAAATCTCCTTTTAGGAAATACCCTACAGTTATGCATCAAACGTAAGATTTCAAGTGGAGCTCCATTCAATACATTCTGCTTCATCTCAGACTCCAATCCAAAATGAGACATGCCTCCCATCAACTAACGATGGAGAAACACATAATGGTAACTTCTTTTTTCAACAGAATTGGATTGTATTTATAGGAAAATATAGCAAGCTGCCAAATTTCAGAGAAATAGCGAGAGAGATTAGAAAGCCCCTGAGAACTGCATCATGTCTGCTACAATGAGGAGGCAGCAGTAGACATGGGAGAATGGCGAAGAGTATGGGGAGGATCATCACAGCTCCAGGTAATCTGATAGCTACAATTGAAAGTGAAGAAAGTGTTTATATTGGGCTGCCGCACTAGTTACATTCTTATACGTGACAATTACTGTATATAATTAGCTGCATGCACTACCAGCATATCCACATAAATATGGTTCCTCAAAAGACCACAGAAGCCACAGATAACAAATTATTTTAGTGTGATTAGAAAGCAAACTTGACCTGCTTCCCTTTTTTCAATTCTAACATTTTAAGGAGAAGCAGGAACAATGCAATTGTTTAGGATTCTTGGTTTGGTTTTGATCACTAGTTTACAGGGACTCAACTTTCATATCTCTAAGCTACAAAATCAGTTTGCACATCCTTAACCAAATACACTTTTGAATGCAGGCAGCAATTTCTAGTAGGTAAATAATAACTGAGTTAAAAAGAAGAAATTTAAACACAAGGTCTTGAATGTGCAACTAGGATCATATAAAGAATAATCTTTTGCAAAATACAGCCATAAAGTTCCTGAGAGAAAATGGAATCCTCAAATTCTGAGCACATTTTCTACAGCAGCACCTACTAGATAGTTCAAATATTACATATTAACTTGCTTTTTCATTAAAAAAGAGGTTTTGTATCATAATATAGAAACCAGTTGGACATCCTTTGAATGCACATGGATTAACAAGAAAAACCAAATTCTTACCATGTATTTCACACAAAACCATAAAATGCATGATATTTAACAGAATAATTTAAGGAAGAGAAAGAAAGAAAGAAAGGAAGGAAGGAAGGAAGGAAGGAAGGAAGGAAGGAAGGAAGGAAGGAAGGAAGGAAGGAAGGAAGAAAGAAAGAGAAAGAAAGTAAGGAAGGAAGGAAGGAAGGGAAGGAAGGAAGGAAGGAAGGAAGGAAGGAAGGAAGGAAGGAAGGAAGGAAGGAAGGGTAGCAAGCTTATATCTATAAAACTTTATAATCTTAATATTCTTTTTTATTAATTCATTGTAAATATCAGAAAATTTGGGAGCATTAATTCTAATCGAAAACAAGGAATGTACAGAACTTATACTTAGTTACCAGTAATTGCTAAGGAAATTAAGAATGATTAGACAACAGAATGATTTTAATTAGGTAGACCAATTAGCAAGTACAAAAAGTACAAACGTCTGTTAAAAGACCTACCAGTGAAATACTATAAATAAGCTTTCAAAACAGGAAATATTAATGAAAGAAACTATTGAAACTAATTGAAAGAACTGGGATAACATGACATCTCAAGTAAGAAGGATATACAGGGACTATAGAAGGAAGAACAAGGATTTAAAATACAGGTGGCAGCACTAACACCACAGAGGACCCATCCATTTCCTTAGGCCTCACAGGTTCAAACTTCTCTGAAATAAAATGGCGAGATCCTGCTCTTAGCCAAGTACAAGAATCTCCCCAGCTAAGATGTACTGTAACTCTGAGTGAATCTCAGCAACTTTATCTAAAATGCTTAGATTCTTCACAGCAGCCATTCATCACATTCATTCCTTAAGAAGGTTACCATAAAAAGAGTTGCTAGTTGGCATTCTACAGACTTAATAACAGAAAAAAATATGGGTTTTTTTCACCCATATCTCTATAATGTAGGCTCTTGTTTTCCTCCAGCAACGCTCTAGCATCTTTACTGTCACTTCATCCCCCAAAGCTTCTTAGAAAACATCATTGCCATATTCATTAAATTCCAAGGTTAAAAATCCAAATTAATCAAAAGTTCATCCTAAGACTCTGTGAACATTTTTCAGTCATAAAACTCTTTTTGTAGTTACTTCAAAATCTTACCTTCATGAAGAGAAGATGTAATCTCTACCTTGAACTGAAGACATCCACTCACATGGTCTGCCGGTAGCCTTCTACCAAGGTTATAGTTGAGAACCTGATCTCTGCAAAAGGGAATTGTGTATGAACATTTCTATTTCTGTAACTTTTGATATGTTTTCACTAGCTGAGCCAAATGGGATGTTTCTTTTTTTTTTAATTTTTTTTTATTAATAATGCAAAATTAAAAACACATTGGACATAGATATGACGTCACTGGTTCCATACATCTTCCAACATTTTACAATAGTATTAGTACTCATATAAACATATAGTTCTTGAACTTTGCTCACTATTTATAATATACTATTAACACTTTTTCCCTTATTTCTATATATCTATTTATCTTTTAAATATACATTTGTCTGTAATCTATATTTTATTCTAGCACTATACATTTATCTTGGCTACCCTCTTATTGTCTATCCCATCATAAAATTGTTCCCAGATTTTATAGTACTTGGTTTCACTTTTGTCCTTGAGTTCCCGTGTAAGTCTATCCATTTCAGAGCAATTGAAAATTTTCAATAATATTTCCTCTTCGGTTGGAGTATTTTTCTCTTTCCATTTTTGAGCGAAGGCTAGTCGTGCCACTGTTACTATATGCAGTAGTAAATAATTTGTGTCTTTCTTATATTTTCTTTCTATAATTCCCAATAAGAAAAATTCTGATTTGGCTTCTATATCTATTTGCAAAATTTCTTCCAACCACTTCTTTAATAAGTTCCAAAATTTTTGTGCCTTTGAACATTGCCACTGCCTCCTTCCTGGGGCTGAGTGAGCGTGACCATCCAAAGTCATCCAGCTGGCTTTGTAATTCCCAACGGTCTCTTCACACTTCCAGCATATCGAGGATTTCCAAATGGGATGTTTCCCACATGTGTTATATACCTCCAATCCATTTGCCGGATTTGGGAGGAAAGGAGCATACAGGAACACAAGTTTATTGTGAAGAGAATACTATCTGATTGGGCCAATAATTAATAATATTAATTATTAATAAATAATAAATAAACAAATAAATAATAAAAATTAATAATTTCAGTGTTAAAATTCCTGATGCAGTACAAACAAAAAAAATACTCTGATCCAACTTAGGATAATGTCACCAAAGCAGACTAATAAATATGCACGTGTCATTAGAGATACTTGTGGTATTCTCAGAGCTAGCAACGCAGTAACAAGTATCAGGATTTCATGCAATAATGGCTGCCTCAGGAAAACAAAGATGATTTTCACCAAGTTCTTCTCAAATTCAAATAAAACTTCAGCTGAAGAATTCTTTGCCTTCCTTATTCTTTCTAACCTCTATTTTCATGCCATAGCAAACATACAAAATACTTCTTATGGATGATGATGATGATGATGATGATATTGGATCCTGATCCATTATAGTCTCAAAGAAATCTGTTTTTCCACTATAGAAAACCCCATTAGGGCTGTGTTGCTATGCTGCACAGTAGGTTTTAGTGCCTACCAATAAAGCATGGTATGACAGGGAACATGATTATCTTAGCAATAATTCCACAGGTTCCTTCCTTTTGTTATATTCAAAGTAGAGACAAGTAAGGATCACTACAACTCTCCCTCCCTCCCTCCCTCTCTATCTCTCTCTCCCCCTCCCCCCATGTGTGTACACTTGTACCTATATCTCTCCCTCTCTCCTTCCCTCAAGGAATTATTGACTTCTGGCAACTGCATGGACTTATCTCTGAGTTTTCCCACTGCCTCCTTCCTGGGGCTGAGTGAGCGTGACCATCCAAAGTCATCCAGCTGGCTTTGTGCCTAAGGCAGGCCTAGACCTCACAGTCTTCCAATTTCTGACCTATACTTTAACCACCACACCAAACTGGCTCTCTTAACATGCTAAAAAATGCTAAAAAAGTATAACATGCCCTCGAGTACACCCAGTAATTAGATGGGCACATCCATACAGTTCCATTGGTATCAGTTATGGAAGTATCTTGCCTTCTTCTAGTTAATAATAATAATAATAATAATAATAATAATAATAATAATAATAATAATAATAATAATAATAATAATAATAATAATAATAATAATAATAATAATAATAATAATAATAATAATTTGGAAGGGACCTTGGAGGTCAGCTAGTCCAACCCCCTGCTCAGGGAGGAAACCCTATACCATTTCAGACAAATGGCTGTCCAGTATCTTCTTAAAAACTTCCAGTGTTGGAGCATTCACAGCTTCTGAGGGCAGGTTCTTCCATTGATTAATTGTTCTTAGGAAATTTCTCCTTAGTTCTAGATTGCTTCTCTCTTTGGTTAGTTTCCATCCGTTGCTTCTTGTCCTGCCTTCAGGTGCTTTGGAGAATAGCTTGACTCCCTCTTCTTTGTCGCAGCCCCTGAGATATTGGAACACTGCTATCAAGTCACACCTCGTCCTTCTCTTCATTAAACTAGACATAACCAATTCCGGCAACCGTTCCTTATATGTTTTAGCCCCCAGTCCCCTGATCATCTTGGTTGCTCTTCTCTGTATTCTTTCTAGAGTCTCAACATCTTTTTTACATCGCGGTGACCAAAACTGGATGCAGTATTCCAAGTGTGGCCTTACCAAGGCATTGTAAAGTGGTGTTAACACTTCACATGACCTTGATTCTATCCCTCTGTTAATGCAGCCCAGCACTGTTTTGGCTTTTTTTTTTAGTTGTTATCCTTGTTTTGTTTTTTTTAATTTAGAAAATTTATATTGCCACCTACTCGCACTTGGGGACTCAAGGCAGCTTACACGTTTCCTAATCCAGGCTGCAGTTAACAATGATATCAAATCCTACTATTAATTAGCTTTTGAGCAGATAGGCTTGACCTGAGGCTGATACCTGCTAATCATACTACACGTATATTTTTTAATATTTGATTGTTAGATACATAAGTGGCAAGAAAATCTTTGTTGAGAAGCATAAAATAAAGGAGAATATAAAAAGATAAAACTAATCAAAATAATTTGATATTTGTATCTAGCACTCCCAATACATTCTTATGTGAAACAAGTTTAACCATTGAAAATTTTATGAAGCATTAATTCAAACAGTCTAGGTTCTTATAACATAGAGAAGGAAAAATGCCTGCAACTACATTGAGTTCAAGATAAATAAATGAATGATCATACGTTTTTTAAAATATCTTTTTTTAAAAAAAACAAAATAGGTTGTATAATTAAATGTTTCACTCTCTTGTATGAACATCCCCTTTGCCCATGGCTGTAATAAAGATATTTATCATTTCCTCCTCTAAACATTACACATAATTTTATTTTAGATACAGAATTTAACATGCATCTTTTTTTCTGCATATGACCAACAGTGATATGGATATTTTATTTAATTCAATTCATAATATTTAACCTAGCCATTTAACAATTCTTGATTCTGAAATTTTTCCACTTTCCCAACAGGGAATTTTCCCAAGGCATTTGAATTAGAACTGTTTCTAAAGGTAACAACTCTATGATCAAGTCTAAAAATGGTGGAAGACAGACTAAGCCAGTGATGGCGAACCTTTTAGAGACCTAGTGCCCAGACCGCAACCCAAAACATCCAGTATCGTTGGTGCTGGGTGGGCGTGGCCCATTGGGTGGGCATGGCCCATTGGGTGGGCGTGGCTGTGGTGGTAACAGCAGACTGAGTGGGACTAAAAAGTTCAATCAATCAATTCCAACTTTGCAAGATCTTTTTTTTCCCGCGAGAAGTTGTAATTAATTGATTGATTGAACCTTTTTTTTTGCACACGGCGGTGGAGGCCTAAAGCAAAAAGGTTTTATAAAACACAGCTGAAGGCCTAGGACTGGGGCAATGGCGCGCATGCCCACAGAGAGGGCTCTGCGTGCCACCTGTGGCACGCGTGCCATAGGTTCGCCACCACGGGACTAAGCCATTGCTACATTTTACTGAATGGTTTAAGCTCTCAAATTCCACTAATATGCCTTGCTTTGAATAAATGTTGGGATCAGAATAAAGATTAATTTATATATTATTATATAAATAATAATATTTCTGATCAGGTTCCTGATTCTCCCAGAAGATGGTTTGTACTGTACCACAAAGAACTTTTTAATGTAAACTTTGTACAGTATATGATTTAGGCTGTTTGTAGTGATGGGGTATAGTTAATGTATATGTACACTGAATATGTATAGCATATTCAAATCGAAATGCCCAGTACCTCATGGAGCAATTTCATGTGACCACAAGATGGCAGACAAAATCTATAAACGGGCCAAACTCATTGCTACAAGAAAAATGCATTTTATGGATATGTAAGAAACTGTTCCCATTAATCTCTTTTTTAAACATGAACCTAGAATTAGAGGCCAGTCAGGTCTTATTAATGAGTATTTCAGTATTAATACTACTGTGCTGGAAGAAGTCACCAGCATCGGCTTCCACATCATAATAATATTCTAGTAAACAGCACTAAGGAAAAAGACCTTTGAGGTAAACAGTCTAGATCAGGGGTGTCAAACTGCTGGCCCGCGGGCCGGACGTGTCACCAGGAAACCGCACCCATCCCATTGCCGGCAGTGGGGAAAAAGCTCCAATACGTTGTGCGGCGTCATGTGACGTTGTGAGTTTGACATGTCTGCTCTAGATCTTAACACCTTGTGAATGATTAAATAATATCCTAAACTTTTCCTGGATTGATAATTATATTGTAGCATTCAGTAGTGTGCAAATTTATTAAAAACACATCTATTTGATTAGCACAGCACAATTTTGAATTTCAGATTACAATACAGTTGCTGAAGCAAAAAATATAACATGAAAAAACATTTGAAATTTTAGAAACTTTACTTTTTAGGGCATCAGCACAGTGTTTTCCTTCTACAACTTTGACCCAAGTTTAATGAAGAATCCTGAATGTTTTAGAAGACTACAGCATTTAACTGGCTCAGTGGGAAACTCATTTCACAGGCCAACATAGCTTAAGTAACCTGTTCTTTCTTTTCAAATCTGCAATGTATTTTTCTTACCTGCATCAACCCCACTTGGGAAAAGCTGATAACTGTTTTCAAACTGAATTTGTCTTTCTCCATATATGCAACGTATTATATTGCTGAGAAAATCTGTGAAAAAGGAGCCATTTGTTTACAAACTGGTTTGATTCTTAATAGTCATGCAATAGCATGACAACACTGTGATGAAATGGAAACTTTGTAGAACTGAGGACAGGCAATATGAACACATGCCCAAAAGTCCTCAGGAGGATCTTGAAGAAGTCTCGTCAAGCCTTTGAGTGGTTGCAGCTGTTTCACAATTTCAGAGGGGAGATCCACAGTGGCATTTCACTTACTAAGCAGCAAAGTGCTTGTTAAATCACGGATGCACACCCACCTGTATGCAGTGTATGCCTGATTAGATGCCTATTGACAACCAAGTGAAGTGTTCCACAAACTTCAGAATGTTCTCAGTCAGGTTCTTAATTTCCTAGTAGAAAGATACAGATCTGAACTGTATGCTCATTGGACCTATTCCCTGGGAATTTTCTTATGCCTCAATAAAAAGTGGTACAGTATTCCATCAATAACTAATATTCTTGTTTAGTAAATCTACAGAATGCAATTCAGCAATTAATTAAGGCACATTAAATGTGTGCCCAAGCAAAACTGTGTGCCAAACGTGGTGAAGCAGCCATTCCACAAACCTTATGGGAATTATATCAATCCCTCTAATGAATGCATCCAAGTAAGTATTGCATTTCACGTTCTCTGTAGCAAGCCCTCTTACTAATTAGTATGTCCCTTTCCTAGAATTTTTATGTAGGTATTCTATCTGACACTTTAGTTTTCAACATATGAGTAAGTCCCAATCTGACTTACATTATATTAAAACATAACGTTAGTTTTTTACCATATACAGCAACATATCTTTAAACAGATTCTTAATGTATACAGTATTAAACATTAACATCAGCTATGTTTGATTAATGCCTTGTTCTACACAGTTGTTTAAGAAGCAAATTAACTTTATAAATGTATTGATTGGAAAAATAATAATTTAAAACTCGCAAAATATCTGTAGCGAGATTATATATACATTCTAACCTTACTGAATTTAATTGCATCTTTTCAACAATAAAATAATTTAAAATATTTTTAACCAGGCAATAATGCTGTCAATAAATTTGCACACTACTGTACGAACCTGTGTCTTATAATTCAGCACATTTTAATTAAAAAAACAACTTGTTAAAATGGTATATGAGGGATTGTGTTGAAAGAGTGAGACAATATATAACAGAAAAGCTTAAGAATTGTAAATAAAGTAAGTTCAGACCAAATATTTAAGTCTTTTAAAGGAAAACAATCTTCCCTTTCCTTCAGATAGGCTTAAAATGAACAAAGAAAACATTCATTTACCCTACTGCATGTCTTTCCAATAGTCTCTGCACAGGTATAGTGAGCTTTCCAAGAAAACGCTTGATGATAGGACGACTTTTGGCAAATTTATCTTTGATTTCAATTTCCAAGACATCAGTCAAAAGTGCTACAAAAGAATATTTCTGCAAACATAAAATACATATGTATCTATGTTTCATAAAACAAGCAACGAAGGTAAGTATATCTATTATTTGTTCAGCAATATTTTAAAAGAATTATTCCTATATAGACATTATGAATTACCATAATCCATATTTCACAAATATCCATTGACAACTGTTTGAGACTGTTGTTGAAATAGGAAAAGTAGAAAACATTCAGCCACAAAGACTTCACATAAACATGAATTTAGTGATATCTTACAAGAATACATCTCCATTAGAACATTCTATGTTTTGCCACCAATCTTCCCTTAGTGATTGAGAACTGTCAGATTCTGAGATTAAAAAGTGGTACCAATCTAAGATACTCTTACAGCCATGCTTCATGCCTAGGATTAGGCACTCTTATTGGAACACAGTGTTTCATTTTCTCCAAATGTAACATTTTTCATAAATGACAAACAGTTCCAATTTTGTCTCATCAGTGTGCAAAGCATTGTTCCAATAGCCTGCTGGATCATCCAGACAGTCTCTAATAAATTCTGACAGGTGGCAATGTGCTTTCTGGAAAACAGTGGTTTCTTGCTCAATATTCTCCTACAAATACCACTCTTGTTCAATGTTTTACATATGTTAGATTCTTGAACACTGGCATCAGACAATGTAAGAATAGCCTGTGGATCTTTTACCATTACTCTGGAGTTTTTTGCAACCTCCCATATGTTGCACCTTGTAATGATTTTTGTTTGATAAATAAGTTTGGGAAAAGTGACAATGATGCTGCGTTTTCTTTATTTGTAGATTATATTTCTACCTTGAATTGCCGAAAGCCAAAGTCTTTGGCAATAGATTTATAGTGCATTTAACCTAAGAAACCATGACACTTTTTCTGAGGTCTATAGCAGCGGTTCTCAACCTATGGGTCGGGACCCCATTTGGGGTCGATCGACCATTTCACGGGGGTCGCCAAGCAAGGTTGTCTGCCATTTTTTTCCCCTTTTCCGGCGGGTGCCTTACCTCCCTTGAGCTGGGCCAGCTGGTGGTCGGCCTGCTCCGTCTCTGCCGCTTGCCAGCTACGCCTCGGCCGGCGCAGGAGGCGGAACCACGCATGTGCGGCGCTCCCGGGCAGGGAAAGTCCTCGACTTACGACCGGTTTAGTCCTCGACTTACGATCGGTTTAGTCCTCAACTTATGACCGGTTTAGTCCTTGACTTACGACCGGTTGGGGGTCGCGGCATTAAAAAGGTTGAGAACCACTGGTCTATATTGTCATGAAGAGCCAATTCCATGGGGCTCACTCAACAGGTATATATACTGTGCGTGTGCGTGTGTGTGTGTGTATGTATAAATGTATGTGTGTGTATATACTGTATGTATGTATGTATGTATATATGTATGTATATATGAGGAGGGGGGATTAGCAGGGAATGACTCTCAAGCTCCCATCTGATTGTTTTCTGACTGAATGAAACATCTCACTCAATTTCCCCCCTTAGACCTTAAGAAGTTCACATATTTTCATCAAAAAAGATGGTGAATTTGTTGCCTCAATATATTCAATAAAAACAATAGGGCTTAATAAATTCTGATCATACTGTAAGTCTACTGCAGGATTACAGACAACTCTAAAGGGTTCACAAATTTTCTCTTTTCACTTTATGTCCAGGTAAATATCATCTAAAATCGCACTCTGCTTCTGTACCTAACAGATGGGCAGCTATAAGCAAGAACATTATAATCTGGTGCCCAAGCAATAGTACCACAGTTTTAAGCTTTCTTCAAAACCATTTATTACCTCTCTATGCCAAATAGGATTAGTTGTATTACTGATGATATTGGACCGCTTTTCCTGCCCATGGTGTGCAAATGTAGGAAACGTTTTCTTTTTTCCAGGCTGAATGGACATCTTTAGGTAAGGGTCAGGATTGAAGAACATTCCTTTTTTAAGTCCAATGGCCCGAATATCTTTAAAAGACAGAAAAGGAAGAAAGGAGAACAGAGAACAATAATAATAATACAAGAAATACAGGTAGCCCTCGACTCACGACCACAACTGAGCCCAACATTTCTGGTGTTGAGACATTTATTAAGTGAGATTTGCCCTATTTTATGACCTTTCTTGCCACAGTTGTTAAGTGAATCAGTGTAGTTGTCCAGTTAGTGTCACAGTTGTTAAGTGAATCTGGCTTCTCCATTGACTTTGCTTGTCAGAGGTTCACATAAGATGATCCTGGGACACTGCAACCGTCATAAATGAGTCAGTTGCCAAGTGTCTAAATTTTGATCATGTGACCATAAGGATGCTGTAACCGTCATAAGTGGGAAAAACGATCATAAGTCACTTTCTTGAGTACAGTTGTAACTTTGAACGGTCACTGAATGAACTATTGTAAGTTGAGGACTACCGGTACATCAGGCATACTTGCTAAAAATTATTTTTCCAATCTACCATTAAGTCTTCCAACAACATAACACTTTGCTTTTATATAGATTTACTGGTCACAATAGCAGGGAATTGTGAAATAGCAATAGCAATAGTCTTATATAGACTTATATACCTCTTCACAGTGCTTTACAGCCCTCTCTAAGTGGTTTACAGAGTCAGCATATTGCCTCTAACAATCTGGCTCCTCATTTTATCAACCCTGGAAGGATGGAAGGCTGAGTCAACCTTGAGCCAATGAGAATCAAACTGCAGGCAACCAGCAGTCACCAGAACTTGCCTGCAGTATTGCATTCTAACCACTGCACCACCACAGCTCAAAGCTGAACTCATAGCTGAAGGACATCAGGTTGAATAATGCTGCTACAGAAAATTCACTGCATACATTAAATTTGTTTATACCAGTGAGGTGGTGATTACAAAATTGAACCTTTTCATGGACATACTACTGTTTGAACATATATGTCAAAGCCATTCAAAATGATGAACTAGCCACTATGACATCCTAGTTTGAATAAAGCCTTACAGTGGCATGTACCCATTAGTAATTTGTATTGATGCATTATTTTCCAAAGTGAGGAAGAAGCTAACTTTACAGAAGAATAAGGAGAGATATCAGTCAAAGATAAATTTTGTGTTCAAGTATTTAAAAAAAAATGATTGGCATCATTGTGCAGGGGGGGGAGTTGCCGTACACATCTAAGTAATAACCATAGATCATTGAAGCTTCAATGAGTTATACTTAATGGCTTGTAGAAGTTAATAAAATAAAACTAGAGACAAACATAACTAATCTATTACTCCAGGATGAAAAATCTTGCTGCAGATTAAAGCAGGAATGGAAAACCATTTTGACCACCCAAAATTACATGAGATTTTAGCACTAATAAATTGAATCCATAAACCCAAAGCAGCAAGGCAATCTCTTTCAGTGTGCAATAGCAAAGCTATCTCTGTTGTCAGAAAACCTGTATCAATTTGTAAAGCAATGGCCAGAAGCTACATAAAACTGAGAACTTGTTAGCATAAGACAATATTAATGTCTCACTTTAACTCTGTATGTTGTTAACATAATTTTGCATTACTATGAAGAAAACCAGAGATGGAGATGTACAATCTTGGAGATCTTATACCAGACTTATTTTTTCATCAAGCAATGTCATATACAAAAGATGTTATGTTAAACCAGTAATTTGGAATTAATAATCTAGAAAGTATGCATCCAATTAGTTCATTGGACCAATGATATTTTCACAACCTAACTTGTGTAGTAAAGCTATCATTCAGTGGCTAGAAGTAATTCACTATACTGAAATGAGAATCTATCAGTGTATAAATAGAGCCTCTTTATAGAGACACATGCCAGGAGAAACAAATTGTCTATTAGTAATGTAAAAAAAAAGTTTACAGAAAACAATTCAGAATTATTTTACATGTATATTTAACATTAATTCTCTAATTCCCTCTCTCAACATGTTTAAAAACAGGGGACAGAATTTATAATGGTATGTGCACATCTGCTGAAACTGAAAACTACATATTATTTGCAAAGGCAATTTATAAGCGAAAACATGAATAAGAGGAGCAAATAGTGTCTGATACGTATAGCATTTGCCAATTTAAAATATTTAACTTAATTTAAACATTCACTATTTCCAATTTGAGAATGCTTGCAGCATAGGGATTTGAACACTATACAAAATAAACCATTTCAATGATTTTTCAAGTTTTGAGTGAGGCTATGGAATTATACCTATGCTCCGTGTAATGTACAATCTTAAGGTATTCCCTTTTTTAATTTCAATATTGCCATATTTACTTTGAACAAATTATTATATTGGAAATGTTTTGGAGCAAGGAGAGCACATGTCCAGAAGCCTGAGGAACAGTAACATTCTTGTTGCTGTTGATGAAGACAGAGTTGTTCGACCTATCAGTGTATTCACATCACATAGTAGTGATGTAAGACTGCTGACCTTGGAAAACATTATCCATATTTGGGGGGGGGGGGAGGAGAGCAAATGGATGAAAAAGTTAGCCAAGACAACTTTGAGTGATATCCAATTAAGGGTTTTTTGCTGACAAATTGCTCCCTTGTACCAGGGAGAGTACAGCAATTTCCTCCCTCTGAAGCAACTTTTCACATGTTCTTAACAGCTGCTTCGTTAGAGGGATTTTCAGAGCATAGTTTGAGCAACAGAGGAGGGGGCAGCTGGGGAGGGCAAAGAGGGTTAGAGATCCTCAGATCTGTTCATAGCTGGGCACTGGGAAGGTACATTTTTCAAAGGCATCTCCTTTGCTCCTCTTCCCAGCTGCTATTACAACTTTTATCTATAATTGTTACTTGAGCTATGAAATTGGGAGAGGAGCTTCCTTCTTCCAGTTTTTCCACTGACATACTAAACATTCATCCTTCTACAAAAAAAACAACAACAACCCAACAAAGATTTTCTCTTTACTTAGTGAAGATGCAGCTGCTGATGAACTGACATATGAGTTTCTCATTTGTGGGACCCAAGACATGTCTATTTTCTGCAAAACTGAAGGCACCAGTTTGTTTTGAAAAATAAGCATTTTAGACAAAAAATACTTGAGATCCAAATCAAATGTGTCTAAATAAATCATTTCTCAAAAAATAGTATATATCCTCAATATCTTCTTACAGCTGGTTTCTCAATCTAACTTGTTATAATCTCACCTTTTATTAGCTTTGCAAACCAAAAGTTGTAAAGCACTTAGTTGTAAACTTTGTCTTACTATATCCTAAAATGAACATGAGATATTCTGAATTTCGTTAATAGTTTTCAATCTGAAGCACGTCCTATTTTTTCATATATAAAGTAATTGTGGCATAAATTTATAAATTTAATAAATAAATAATGTTAGCTTTTCTACATCTGTATTTGCACATAGATAGAAATTCTACAGAATTGAAATAGGGTTAGCTGCATCTTATTTTACTAAAAAGTCACTTTCATATTTATGGAAAGAAATATTTATATTTCTTGTGCATTCATTTGGATATAAGATGAGAATGTAACAGTTGTTCAACATGATTGTTAGATGTGATTGGACAGCTCAATAAAGCAGTACTAAACTGTGGCCATTAACATAGTAAGAGAAGCTGTATAGTTAATTTCATAAGGGGCAGGGATTTGAGGTCAAAATATTTTCCAAGGTGACTTTTTTTTCTAAAATGTTATTGTCAAAAATTATTTATTCAATGGAACTTTTAGACCAACAGTAACTCTTCTAAGAAAAGAAAAGCTGGACCTAGAGATTTGACCCAAAAGAAGTGTAGATGAAGATAAACTGAGCCACTCCTCAATTTTTAAGACCTTCTGTTTGAGAAACATTGTGTACCAAATTTTGCGTACACTGGGTATTCATTCGTGCTCTGCATAACTTTATATTCTGCATGCACTGCAAAGTATAACACACTCTAACTCATGGAAACATTGTACATATTAGAAATTAGGTAAAAGAAGAGTTTTGGTGTAGGTATGGCAAGCAAAAACTGAAGCACCAGTAAGTAGACCACTCTTCAGAACGTCTCTATGCAGGAGAGGATGGGAGATTGCCCAAATGCGTTTTTTTAATATTAACTGTCCCTTGCTCTCTTTCATCATAGTGTTTGCAACTGTATTTTCTCTGTATACACATTATATAACATCTTCTCAATTCTCACTTGTTCAGCAATCGTTCTTTTATAATTTTCCACATTCACAGTCTTTTTCACTTCATCATTCAACCAAAGGTCTCTCTTCATAATGAGCACCCACACTCTTCTGTGGCAATTCCTTCCAAGCATCTTCTCCATCCTCTTCTCCTTCTGCTTTCTATTCACTCTGTGGACCTTCTAATACTTTTTCAGACAGGACTTGGCTTTTCTTCCTGCAGTCATTCTATTTTCACTCTTTTTTAAATTTCTTTCTCCTGACTCAAACAAACTGGATCCAAAGTATTATTTTCACGAGAAATTCCTCTTAAATTTCACTCAAATTTCTACTTAAAATTGAACCATCAAATTTATTTGATTTATATTCATTCTACAGAATTCCCTATAAAAAATTCATAATGCTCTGGTTTAAAGGGACAAAAAATAAGCAAAACTTACCTGAGAGTTTAAAACTAATTAATTTTCGGCAGTGCTGACCTGTAGAAGCACCATCAGTGCCTTCTGCCCCCATCTAAAAGACAGAGGATATTTTATGTTGTATTTTGCAGTTCAAAATATAAGAAAAATCTGAAAAAAACCCTTTCTAAATATAGAACAAAGTGATTCATTTATTAAATGCTTAAAATACTTTCTATATAGGAATCAATTAATGTAAGTGCACAAAAAATAGGTGAACTAAATATCCTTTGTTGTACCAGAATTACTAATGAGAAAACAGGTGGCTTTTGAGGAATATCAGTGTATGGTTTTTTTGTTTTGTTTCAAAATACCATTTTGGTTTCTGTGGCACACATATTGATTTGTTATTAAAAAATAACAAGTCAGTCAAGGTTATAGTTTTAGTTATTGATTTGACCCAGCAGGGGATGAACAGTTTGAGGAGAGAAAAATTAGTCTCTCTTACAGCAAATTCATTTGAGCACTGAATCCAAATAGGACTATGAAAAATATGAGGGAATTATCACTGTGGTTGGATAAAATCGAAGATATGATAAATTTGAAATGTAAAAAATAAAAATATATTAAAATTAAAAGGATCACAGCATCTAAGCATACTCAATGGTTTCTACAGATTATAGAATTTTGACCATCAAACTGAAAACAGAACAGAAAAAAACTTGACTTGGGAATTGTGACTTGGCTTTCTTGCTGGTTCAGTCCTGAACAGCAATATTCTCATTCCAAATTTCACCCATTGTTTATACTCTTGGCATGCTGATATATAGAAATTAATTATTAGATAAATAAGCTTGTTTTATTTAACCTTAAGATCCAGGTTAGAAAGAGCAGAAAATTGAGGAAGTGACAGCTAAAAAGACAATTCTAGGCATCTGCCTCAGCTGATCTGAATCTCTAATAGAAGAATAGGAGAGACATAAATACGCTTTATTGTGGTAAGTTTTATTTTCTCCATATAGTTGTTTTATACAAATAAATACACTGTTGTTCCTCCTGGTTACTGCTAAATTTACAGGGAAGATGGTGAATCTTGTTATCTACTGAATTATATATACTGATATATAGGTTATATTATTATTGTTGTTGTTGTTGTCATATTTAAGAGTCATGTTCATATTATATCAGAAAATGATATATCATTTTCTTTATCAGATGTCTACCCACCTTGCTCAAGGAGCTGAACATGATTTAGGCAAGGATGTTTCCTAATTTTATAACAATCCTATGAAATTAACCTGAATAATAATGACTATCCCATCTTAACTATTATACCGCATGCTATTATGCTATTGTTTATTTCAATGGTGCACAATTATTTGCTGGCCAATAGCAGCACTTTTTAAATCAACTTTTTCAATGATCAGGGGTTGCCAGCAGTGACATCACCAGAATATAGAGGACTGGAATCTTCAGGTTTGGTGGAGACATGATTCATTTATTTTACCTATTTTGTTGAGAATCGCAAATTGCACTGCTCTTATTTGTGTCTGCCACCAAATACTAGCTAAACGGCTTCTGAGACCAATAGATTTTTTTTCTTATCAATCTTTTCAAAGAGAAAAAGGTCCATTTCAATATTTCCTTTGTGTAAACAGAGTGTAGAAAATAGTTTCCTTAATCTCCAAATGCCTCCAAATAGTATGAGTACCTTACTGCAAAGCATAGGGAAGCCAGTTACACTTCTAAAACTCAGGGTGTAATTACCTGAAATTGAACACAATTGCAGTTGGGCTTCATCTGCATTTTGTATTCTACAACAAACTGTAATTAAATATGCATAGTATGTCTGTTTCAATGAATTGTACAGTATAAGGAATAAATGCAATCATTAAAATATCTTGCTTATTCAGTAAGGTAGTTTGAAGAAATCATTAGTTTTTCATTACTAAGGTTGACTACTGCCTGAACTAGACCCTGCAGTTTTCTTTGCAAGGTTTTTCAGAAGCATTATCTGCTTCCCAGGACTGAGTGTGTGTGACTGGCCCAAGGTCACCCAGCTAGCTTTGTGCCTAAAGCAGGACTAGATTTCACAGCTTCTAGCCCAGTACCTTTAACCACTGTATTAAACTGACTCTCAACCACTGCATTTATAAGCCTTTTTTTTAAAAAAAGGAATTGGGTCAACAACATTTGATGTAATACTGTCTCTAGATATTCCAGATTCTGCTAGGCAGAATCTGAGATGAGGTTGCTAGCCTGCTCTTATCTACAGTATGATTCAAACATATACATTTGTAATGAGTATACATTTAGCCAAAGTTATGGGGGCTTTTTTTTTTTTTACTCAGGCCAGGTGCATGCATAAATACTAAAGATAGCTTTGCTAACACAGCCTTCTTGAAGCCGAGTCTAGTCAGATTTGTTGCACCAGAAAAACTACAGCCCTGGTCAGCCTCACTGATGTTCAAAGCATACAACAGATACAGCAAACACCTCAGGATGACAGCAAGTTGGGAAAGGCTATTCTGAGTGTACTGTTTCCACCACCAAGGTTTTTCTGAAGTGGCTTACCATTGCCGGTGTCAACGCTGTAAACATTGGATGTTCCTGCTCTGACAACTGATGAAAATCGCAGCCATTTTCTCTTTGCTTTTAACATGCTTTTTCTTCTATTTAGAAATCAGGTGCAGAAGAGGGGTTGGGATGAATGCTTGAGCTCAGCTAGCCATAATAATAAACGCTGCTTTGTGGGAACCCAAGGACGAATTGATAACGTTTTGGCGGGCTGAGGAGCTGGGGAGAAAGCCTGTGTTTCAGGCTAATTGGAGAACCTGATTTATGACTGCTTATTGGGGGTGGGAATTGCAATTTGTTACTTTGTATCGGGGGAAGGGAAACTAGTTTTGGGTTCAACTATGTAGTGCCGATATTTTGTTTCCTGAATAAAATGTTCTTTGAGGAAGAATTCTTGCCTTGAAGGTCTTTTGATCAGTTTCATCTATCAGAACCATGATGAGAGTTGAGAGTGTGTGTGACTGGCCCAAGGTCACCCAAGCTGGCACTGTGCCCAAAGCAGGACTACAATTCAGATTTCTCGCCTGCTGCCACAGCCACTACATCAAATTGGTTCTACAAAGTTGTTAAGCTACCACAATATTATTTCATAAATAACAATGAATCGGGCAGGGAGAGGGAAATAAGGAGAAGGAAACATGTTTTATTGTGATCAGCTCAGCCTAAGGTGACCAACTTTCTTTTGCCTCCAAAGTTAAGGGGATTTAGTTCTGGTTAGTGCTTGGATGGGGCAGCGTACAAGGGCATTCAGAGCTCACTCCAGATCGCCAAATAGAATCAAATTCTATTCAGAGGCACATTTAGCTTTATTCAGCCTTTAAAAAAGCAGGCTAGCAAAGGTCAAGGAGGCATAATTATGATATTCGATAGTCTAGTACAGGGGTAGGTAACCTTGGCTCTTTTATGGCTCATGGACTTCAACTCCCAGAATTCCTGAGTCAGCTATGGGGAGTTGAAGTCTATGAGTCATAAAAGAGCCGAGGTTGCCTACCCCTGGTCTAGTAGGACCACAGAGATGGCACCTGATAAACCAGATTTTGAGAAGCCGTTAAGCTAACACAAACAACCTTATCTGACAAAACAAAATGATAAAATTCAAGATACATTAAAATTAAATAGTTTAAGAATAAATGAAATGTAACCTTTAGCGGCAAAATATCACTCATCACCTCTTTATATAGATATCTTCATTAAATCAGATAATTCATTGGAAAATACTGTCAACCTAAATTAACAGGTTTAATGTTAGTGTTAAATAGATTGATCCATTGTAGGCAATATATATACTTACCATCACAGCAGGGTTTTTCACAGTGATACATGGAGTTGTTGCACGCTGGGCTCCACTTATACCATGGTAGTATTTAAAGCAGATTTTTATTTCAGCTAAAAGGGAAAAAAATGAAGAGAAAGAAGTATAAGAATTTCTGCACAATTCATAGTAAGTGAAGACAGTCAATGGAACAGCTGCTTTGGTAGCAATAGCCACAATTCATTGAGACCATATTACTTAAATTGTAGCAATTTGATTAAATAATGAGATCATTAGTCTAATAATTGTTTCTCCAAAAGAGATGCCCTTGAAACCTTTGGCAGCAACACAGATATTATTAAGCTATTGAAACTATACAGATGCCAAAATTAAAATTAAGCAGCCCAATTAAGCAAAGGATTTCAGCTTTTTCCTTCTTTGCTTTCCACATCTATTTTTCCCCCCAAGTTTGTTTTTTAAACAACTGCAAGAATCTACACCCATCATTTTTCCTGGACCCAAGAATCCAAAACTGTATCTGTTTCACTGTAATACATTGTCCCTTTTTGAGTAAGTCAGAAGTCAATCAGTCACAAGTCAGAAGGCCATGCCTAACAAATAAAAATGGCAGGAGGCTGCAGCCCAGCCATTTTTAAATATGATACTTGCCATTCAAAAAGGTAAGTTGGTAGGTTGATAATAAGGGTCCTGAGGGGCTACAGATTGGCAGGAATATTCCCACTCATTCACTTCCTGCTGAATTGGAAGTTTGTAACAGACATTTTAGGAATAGCTAGCCCTCATGTTTTATATCAAGAACCATAATACGCTTTCAAAAGTCCAGATGTGCTTATTAGTCCAAGATTAAGTTCTAGACAAGGTAATTATCAGCTGCAATATCTTCTCAGAGTTGTTGAGATTTGGGTGGCAATTTGAATATATAATTATTATTGTTGTTGTGTTGCTTGTTACTTAAGATCTACATTTTAGTACCCCAAATTAGAACTTGAGAATCAAGAATCTGTGCAGAATATATTTTTAGCACTTTACTTTTTCTTCCACACTTCCTACGTGAATTGCAAATTTCATCCCAACTGCTATAATGGATTGATCAATTACTGTTCCAAACTACACTTGAACGTTACAAAGAGAACACAAGGCAAAGAAAGGGAACAGGGCAGAACATCAAGCAGGCAGGAAGAATTTCATTAACATTACACAAGCATCAAAAAGTTCTCTTTGACTCAATTCATACAAATTCTCCCTGTGGAAACAGTAATATAAATGATGAACTGCTGTAAATACATATCTATGACTCAGTACCAGAGATAGAGACCATTCAACTTTATGGCCAGTTCCCACAAGCTTTAGTACTATTTCTTTCATTACAAGAATTAATTCTGTCAACTGATTTTCCTCAGGGAGAAGACAAAGTTTTGCCATTTTTATTGACTTTCAATTTTAATGAATCATAACAAAGGATATGAAGAAAATAAAAAACGTACTTAAGCATCTAGCCAAAATATTAATTCAGAATTGCAGCACAAGATAATATAAATTTGTTTTTCTTTCTAAGGCATGATATGTTATTATATCTCAACTCTTACACAGTCATATAATCAGAGGAATAAAAAATTAAAAAGTCTAATTTTATAGTCAACATTGTACACTTCCTTAGCTGAAACCAATGGTGCTTTGAAAACTTTTAAACAGAAAATGTTTACATCAACATGAATGTAAAAATGTAGGGTCATTTTGGTCATCCCAACTATTATCACACTAAGATAAAATATAAAAGGAGAAATGAATAATTATGTGCTGTCAGTTATTTATAAGTAAGTTTGTTCAATAATCACCTAGAAGCCCTACTCCCTCAGTAATCTACACTCCTAAGGTTTAGTTCCTGCTATATCCCTTCCATTTTTAATTACCACCACAGAAGCATTAAATCAAATCCTAATTTATGGCACTAATAGGAAGGAAGAAGAATGGATTGTGTGGATTATCTGATAACGATTAGTAGTATGCATTTCTTCACTGGGCTCAGTAGGAAAGGATTCTCCTCACAGTAGAGGAGATATTGTGACTAACCCCACTTTCTCATATTGGAAACAAAAACACAGGAGAAAGTCTATAAATAGGTTCCATATTTGCAAACTAAGTTATTTGTTGGGGTTCTTATATTATCCTCCTTTAAATAATAAACTTTATTAACATAAGGTCAGAGGGAATTGTTCCATTGCTATGCTTCTCTGGTCTTGATTGTTGCTCAGGGGGTTTGATGAGATTTATCTCAAATCAGATATCTGAATAAGAAATGACTTTTTGGAAGAGTATGGAAGTATTTAACTAGTATTGTTCTGTCAATACTACTTAAGATGACAAAAAGAACATCTTAGGACAGTGATGGCGAACCTTTTAGAGACCAAGTGCCCAAACTGCAACCCAAAACCCACTTATGTATCATTGGGTGCCGGGTGGGTGTGGCCCATTGGGTGGGCATGGCCCATTGGGTAGGCGTGGCCCATTGGGTGGGCGTGGCTTCAGTGATAATGGCAGACTGGATGGGTCTAAAACGTTCAATCAATCAATCAATTTCAACTTTGCGAGATCTTTTTTTTCCCACGAGAAGTTGAAATTGATTGATTGAACCTTTTTTTTTGCACACGGCAGCGGAGGCCTAAAGCGAAAAGGTTTTATAAAACCCAGCTGAAGGCCTAGGACTGGGGCGATGGCACACGTGCCCACAGAGAGGGCTCTGAGTGCCGCCTCTGGCACCCGTGCCATAGGTTCGCCACCACTGTCTTAGGAAGACTATAGGTCAGAGTTATGACAATTCAATGCAATAGCCATTTGAAATTCTAGTATATGCTGTACCTATATGTCTATGAAAATGTTGCCAAAAATGGTATGAAAGTTGCTGCCTAGTCCACCAGACTAGAGTGGACTGAGTGATATAAAAGGAATAGACTGAGCAAAGCAAAAAAGTAGGACCAAGAATTTCTATCTCCCCCCCTCCATTTCAGGGGAATAATTACTCATATAACCTAAAAAGTATGGTTAATTACAATACCACCTTTTTATTTTTATGCCATGGAGACCATCCCAGGGAACTCCAATGGCTTTAAAAACAGTTTGGGAGGATATATGTAGCCTTGGGACTGCAGTTTGCTCATTCCACTATAGACAATGCATCTAGAATAAAAGTTGAATGTTTTATTTATTTATTTCAGTTATTCTAGAATTGAGAGCACAAAGCTTTTAATCACATGGGGAAGCAAGCCATATTACTGAGCTTCAGGATACCAGCTTATCCTCCATTGAAGCTAGGAAGAAAAGATGGGCTCTGCCTTCTAAAATATAATAGGGAGAGCAATCGTTTTATACAACCTCCGTTAATTTTAATGTTTTTATATTCTTGTTTTTACTGTACTGTAAGCTGCTCAGGATTGTTTGGAATAGTGAGAGGGGTGGCATATAAATTTAATAAATACATAAATAAACAGTAGTCCAAAAGAGCAATTTGCCACATTATCATCATATAGCAAGTAATATTCCTTCAGCTTTTCTATGGGGGAAGGGAGCTCCTCTTTGCTTATCAGACATTGTCAAAGCCACAAGAATTTCAATTGGAAATTTCCCGTTTTATTCTTTTCTCCAGAGTATGGGGAGGGCCATACTTCTCAGCTCCTCTAATAGCATTAATGCTGCAGTACAAATTCAGCCTGTCTTTTTAACCAATGATAGCTGGAGGGCAAAGGCTTATTACACTGATGATCAAAGGTTTGTATTTGACAGCATTATCATTCCTTCTTCCTCTAACTCCCCTTCATGTTCTCTTCTGAATTATTTAATCTGAGTACCACATTCCTGTGTTTGGATTCTTTTTCATCCACCAAGATGATTATAAACCATGACATAACAAAGTCACCAAAAAGATTCATCAGAACATCTGTAAAAATTATGTGCCAGTACTGAAAAATTGGTGGAAACAGATTTGAAAAAAGCAGTTGAAAAAAGACCAGGTGGAAATATTATGGGATTTCTGAATACAAACTGATAAAGTTCATAACACAATTGATTTCTCTGTAGTTGAAAGGAAGAAAATGTTGATAATTGATGTGGCAATACCAGAGGATGGTATAAGACAAAGAACTGGAGAAGATCACAAAGTATCAAGATCTGAAAATTGAAACAGAAAGATTATGGCATCAACCAGTCATGGTGGTCCTGGTGGTTATTGGCATACAGAGTGCCCTACCAAAAAAATCATGGATGGCACTTAGAAAATATGCATATTGACAAAATTTCCATCTGTCAAATACAGAAGGATATCATATATACTATGCCAATACATTATAATATCCTACAGAAGAATTTGATGCATATAAAGGCCAACATCAGTTAAAAAACTGAGCTATAATTTCACATTGTTGTGAACAGATAATAATAGAGTGGTACTTTGGTACCCATCGGTACTTGGTTCCAGTAGGCGTGATGAGTATCAAAAATGATGAATACTAAACAATTTGTTCCCATCAGGAATAATATAATGAGTCACAAGGCAGCTGACACTGACAAGTTCTAATTTGTGCATTGAGTACCAAACAAACAATGAGTACCTGGACAACATTTTTGCGTCAAAATGCGTTGAGTACTAAATTGGATGTGTTTCAAAGTAATTGAGTATTGAATTTGTCAGACTTGAATACTCTAATTTTACAAAAAAAAAAAAAAGCAATCCTGCTTGGAACAGCTTATATTTTAATGCTACCTTCATAATTATTAGGTCCTTGGTTAGGACTTGAGTTAATATGTTTCCACCCATCTTATGTATCTAATTGTAGATATAATAATCTATATAAATAAAAATGTAAATGTTCGTTTGTTCAAAATCTTAAATCTTCGAAAGTTCTTCACCGATTGCTTTGAAATTTTGACACAACGTTGCATTCGAATACGCGCGTGTTTTTATATACCTATATTATATAGATGTCACACCTGTGACAGGTAAAAACATGATTTTTGAAAAACAGCGCCATCTGTTGGACATAAAAGCAACACACGCTTTTACCAGACTGAGCCACAGCAACGCGTGGCCGGGTACAGCTAGTATAATAATAATAATAATAATAATAATAATAACAACAACAACAACAACAAAAATAATAACAATAACAATAACAATAACAACAACAACAACAATAATAATAATAATAATAATAATAATAATAATAATAATAATAATAATAATTTGTTCTGACAATTCACACTTGTTCAAGCTGTAGGATAGTTTATTTTATTTATTTATTTTATTAAACTTATATGCCGCCCTTCTCCCAACAGGACTCAGGGCGGCTTACAGCATATTAAAACGATACAAACACTATCCCCAATAAAAACCAATTAAAAACAAATATTTACCGCTGTGTTACCATTAAAATTCTAATTAAAATTGTCCCTATTTAAAATTCTCCCTAGGCCAGACCCGCNCCAACTAGCGGGACTGGCCTGAGGGATTTTAAAGGGGGTTTTAATTACTTTTAAATTGGACATATTTAAATATTTCGTTTTAATCAAATTTTAATTAAGTATATGTATATATGTTAGTATTTTATTCAATTGTCAGCCGCCCTGAGTCCGTAAGGAGAAGGGCGGGATATAAATGCAATTAATAAATAAATAAATAAAAGATCGGAAGACATGGAGAGGCCTGGTCCAGAGAAACGTCAACAGTCGGAAAGGATTGCATGGATAAAATCGTCACCTCATCAGGAAGCCTGTTCTAGTCCTGATAAGACTCAGTGGTGTTTGGAGAGGAGAGATCCCACCCCCAGCAACTGCTATGTGGGATACCGCAGAATTTGGTCCTCTCTTTACTCCTATTCAACATCTACATGAGGCTGTTGGGTGAGATCATCCGTTGTTGTGGTGTGAAGTATGACATCCAATTGTACAACTCCACCCCTGGAAAATTAAGCAATGCTATGAGCGTCTTATCTCAGCAGATCAGGCTTTTCTTTCAGGTTCATATACACTGTAAATCTTTTTTATTTTTAAATAATACAGATTTTGATGAAGAATTCCATGATGATCAAAACCATTAACCACTTCAAACAGCAGAATTTGCTTTTGTTAGAGTTCAATTCAGAACTCTTGACAGGAAACTGTCAAGGAGAAAAGCAGAAGTAGATTTATTTATTTTATTTATTTAATTAAACTTATATGCCGCCCTTCTCCCAACAGGACTCAGGGCGGCTTACAGCATATTAAAACAATACAGGCACTATCCCCAATAAAAACCAATTAAAAACAAATATTTAACCGCTGTGTTACATTAAAATTCTAATTAAAATTGTCCCTATTTAAAATTCTCCCTAGGCCAGACCCGCTTGCTGAAAAAGCCATGTCTTGAGGGCGCGGCGAAAAGTTAGGAGATCTGGAATCGTCCGGATCTCGGGGGGTAGTTCGTTCCAGAGGGTGGGGGCACCCACAGAGAAAGCCCTCCCCCTGGGGGTCGCCAGCCGACACTGCTTGGCTGACGGCACCCTGAGGAGGCCCGCTCTGTGGGAGCGTACTGGTCTGTGAGAGGAAATCTGTGGCAGAAGGCGGTCTCGGAGATATCCAGGTCCGATGCCATGGAGCGCTTTAAAGGTGGTAACTAACACCTTAAAGCGCACCCGGAAGGCCACTGGTAACCAGTGCAGCTCGCGCAGCAGCGGCGTTACGTGGGAGCGACGAGTCCCTCCCAACACCGCCCGCGCGGCCGCATTCTGGACCAGTTGAAGCCTCCGGATGCTCCTCACAGGGAGCCCCATGTATAGAGCATTACAGTAGTCCAGGCGGGAGGTGACGAGAGCGTGAGTGACTGTGCGCAGAGCGTCCCGGTCCAGAAAAGGACGCAACTGGTAGATCAGGCGAACCTGATAAAACGCCCCCCTGGTCACGGCCGACAAATGATCTTCCAGTGTCAGCTGTGGATCCAGGAGGACACCCAAGTTGCGTGCCCTCTCTGAGGGGGCCAAAATTTCGCCCCCTATAGACAGCGATGGAATCAGCTGACTATGCCGAGGTGCCGGCAACCACAGCCACTCGGTCTTGGAAGGGTTGAGTCTGAGTCTGTTCCTCCCCATCCAGACCCGTACGGCCTCCAGGCAACGGGCCATCACGTCAAGNCACTCCTAACTCACCGAGACGCCGCAGCATGATACCGTGGTCCACGGTATCAAAAGCCGCTGAGAGGTCCAAAAGAACAAGGACAGAGGAATAACCCCTGTCCCGGGCCCTCCAGAGATCATTAACCAACGTGACCAATGCCGTTTCCGTGCTGTGTCCCGGCCTGAAGCCCGACTGGTATGGGTCTAGATAGTCTGTTAACAAGAACTGTAAAGCAAGTAAGATAAAAATATGAACAAGATGTTAATAGATTTCTTGATACTTTCACAATTTAGCTGAACCTAAAACAAGAAATGCAAGCAATTTAAAGAACAAAAGTTAATGTATGAATTGCAATGTAGACATGACAGAAGGAAGGATATAGTTAGCAAGAATATCTAAGTTTGCAGAGTTGAAGTACAAGGCATAACCCTAGACCAGTACTGGCGAACCTATGGCACGCATGCCAAAGGCGGCACTAGGAGCCCTCTCTGTGGGCACGCGTGCCATCACCCCAACCCCGCCTTTCCCCACGGCCCCCTCACCAGCAGCCCCCCTGGAGAGTCGCCCCCAGGCGTGGCCCGCACGGAACAGTGCAGCCAAGGACATAGCCAGGCAGCAGGGACAAGACTCTGCCCTCGCACCCCATAGCGTGCAGATGATGCTGCAGGGTGTGGGCGGAGGGTGTGGCTGCCATGGCGCTGCAGGGCTGCCTGGGCGATCTGCAGCAGGCCATGGAGGAGGTGCGTGGCCCTGCGGCTGGGTGGGGCAGGGGGTGGACGAAGGTGTAGCAGACAGGGTGGGAGGTGGAGCGGGGGGTGGGGGGCAGTTTTTGGGCACTCGGTCTCTAAAAGGTTCGCCATCATTGCCCTAGACTTACTTTAATTTCCTTTTCTGTTTCCTTATCTGCTTGATCCAGTTCCTTTTGCTTACTACTTCTTTCCCTTTTTCTGCAGTTTTAATAACACTACTTGCCTCAAAATACGTATATGTAGGAATTCACTGCTTATCTACCAATATTTCTCAATCAACATTTTATATTGCCACTGTCTCTTGCCTGATAAGATTTTGAGAGGATATAAATTCTAGGGAATACTAAAATGTTTCAGAAACTCATTGCAAAGATTCCAAGGATTCCTCTAGAAATGAGTTGTTCACATATATACATTCTGTGTTATCAGAAAACTTACGTTCCATGAAATAGGGACCAGGTTCAATTCGCCATATGATCTGCCCTTTCTGTGTTCCAGTTACACCACGGTTTTTGGAATCCCAGAAATTTGCTGGTGAGTTCTCATCTGAAAGGGAGAAAAATCTATTAAAATATTACATCTATATCTTAGTGCTAGGGAAATTAATCCACTAAACTGAAAGTCTGAAACTTTTTTTATTTCAGCTACAGATTGCAGTGGATGAATGATCATCTCCCATGGAAACTTCCATAAAGAGTTAAAATCGTAAAATCAATATTGAGATAAATGAATAAATAAATAAGTATAATTCTTGCATTTCAAGGATAGTGCTGAGTGCCTTTCTCTCTCTCTATTGAAGTAACAACAGGCAAGATCACAATTAATATTTAATTAATCTCATTCCTCTGAAACCAAGTCTATTCATTCTCAGTCATTTGGGCAAATGAAATTGTTGTTTTTCCCCTGAAAAAAAATATTATTGCACAAAGGATTTCCCTTTGACAAAGCTCAAAATGAATAATGTAGCAAATAGAGTGGAATCCTTCAGTTTTTAGACAGAGGAAGGAAATATTTATATTTTTACCACTTGCCATAATGACTCTGAGTGACTAACAACCCTTTACAAACAACAATCAACAAAACTAAAATAAAAAGCAAAATGCATTCTGGTCAGCTATAACATCATCCATCCCCAAGAAAGGCACATCTAACATTCCAATCCATATGAAAAAGGGTTTTAATGTTTTCCCCAAAAAAACCCAGCAGGTTTTGGGGCCAATAAAGTCTTGGTGAGGGTCACTCCAGAGGATGTTTGCTATCTTTTCCAAGTTAGACCTTAGAAGGGATCTAACTAGATGATATTGGCACAACAAAGAGTCTGGGGCATGCCCAGCCTGTGGAAGGGATTATATAACTGGAGATAGGCAGTCCTGAAAATAACCCAGTCTTGTGTCATGTAAAGCTTTATAAATGATAATCAGCATCCTGAATTACACATTGTAGACTATTGGGAGATAGTAAGCTTGCAAAGCAGTGATGTTTCATGGGCATGCCATAGTATATCCATAACTACCCATGACACTGCTTTCTAGGCCAATTACTGCTTCCAAGTGGTCTTTAAGGTCACCACATAAAGCACACATCGCTGTAATCCAGCTGGGAGATGAATAAGGCATCAGTGATCACAAGTAGAGCCTTCTGGTTTATATCATTTGAAGTTGTGCAAAGACCTTCCTGGCCATAGCTGCCACCTGCTCCTCAACAAGAGCCAAGAAGACCCCTAAATGTCAAAACGCTTCTGAGCAGGATAGTAAAGTGTCCTTCTTAGATATGACAAAGCAGAAGCTTGTAAAATGTTTCACTAAAGGCATAACTGCACTTCAGTATTAAACGGTAAATCCCTCTGCCCTGACAAGGGCCAGCAACAGCAACGTTTTCTAGGTTGAAGCTCCAGAAAAACGCATCAAAAATAGTAACAGAATGCATGCTTGGTCATTAGAAGTGTATTACTATATGTACCTTTCAAGATAGGAGCTCCCTGCTAGTCCATAATCTTTTCTAAATCATAATAAAGGTGTTGATTAAAAGATTAAATTGTTCCAACCTTTGACTAGTTGGGGAAAAAAATATTTTCTACTGCTTCTCCCTAAGGAAGACTTAGGAAAGTCTTACTGAGTAGGCTTGGAAGCCATATCTGTCCGCAACAGATCTCCATTATATCTGTCATACTACTTTTATCAGCTGTATAAGGGGGATTTTAATACATGGACTTTATCAGGTCAGGAACAATGATATCATCTGCCAAAATGCCTGATAGTGAATGGATTTCCAGAAAGCAAATGAGGTGAGCCTTTCAAGTTTTTCTATTATTGTTGCAGATTGACATTCAGGAAGTCAAAGAATGGAGAAAATAACACAGCAGAGACTCTTCGTGGTTCCTTCTCATTGCTGGGCATAAATATTAACACACTTTTATATTTATCTTAAAAACTAAATGTTGCATTTGAGTTCTGAAAGTGGTATATTAATGTTTACTGAATTTTAAAATTTGTATCTATTGCAGGCAAGTAAAGTTCACCAGAGATTATTCCCGGAAACTGCACTCAATAGTTGCTTTGTTTTTAGATAACTGAGATTTATGATGCTCTGCAGTATTGGATGGTAGGGTTCTGCCCTTGTGCTTCCAGAGACGTAGAAACCACAGAACACATGGTTCTTCTCTCCCAGTTCCCGGCATCAACATGTTTTCAATGTCTTATTATAAGAGATCTATTTGATGAGTTTTTCTTGTCATGGTTAAGAGTGGTTTGTCTATCGAATAAAGCCATTTGAAATTTGAGAATATAATTATAGCATGTGTGATCTCTGAATTATAGTCAATAGTTTTGTGGCATCTGTAAAATCATCCATATAACATAAGTTGAAAAAAAACCACAAGTTCAATATGCAATTAGAATTGGATAGGCAAATTCACCAGCAAGGATCCTCTAAGAATTAAACTCTGGTTCAGTCCATATAGACCAGTGGTTCTCAACCTTCCTAATGCCGCGACCCTTTAATACAGTTCCTCATGTTGTGGTGACCCCCAACCCTAAGGGCTCTCCAAGCGCGCACCGACGCCGCCCACTCACCCGCCGTGCCCGGGGCTCAGCACGCCTTGCCTGTCCTCACCTCACTTCCGAAGGTCGCCGGCCTGTCCGGCTCCAGCTGGCCGGGGAGGGGGGGCAGGGAGGCCGCTCTGCTGGCTCCGCCCAGCCTGGTTGGAGAAGCGCCCAGGCGGGGAGAAGGAGAGAGCGAGCGAGAGAGAGCCAAGAGGGTGACAGCGCTGGCAGAGCTTAGTTCAGCCTCCTCCGTGGAAAGGGCCGCGAAGCAGTGCGGCCTCCCTTAGGAGATGCTCGACGGAAACGAATCTGGCACTGCAACGGCCCCCAGCTCGAAGCCATGCGGAGACGGATAGAGGAGCGGTGTCTCGTTTCCTAAGACCATCGGAAATATGTGTTTTCTGATGGTCTTAGGCGACCCCTGTGAAAGGGTCGTTCGACCCCCAAAGGGGTCACGACCCACAGGTTGAGAACCGCTGATATAGACTATTATTTCTCACAGTAGTAAGAACTTCCTTATAATATTTTGGCTCCAACATAAATAGCCTTTTGCAATTTATGTAATCCAAATAGGATTAAACACTAATTAAATTGATTTCCTTCTTCCAGTCATTACCTCCATTGCTATTAAGACTAATGCTGCGAATAAGATGGACACCATTTCTGTTCCCAATGGAATAAAATGAATCTGGGGGAGAGAACTTCATTTAATTTGCTATAGAAAAAAAACCCATTTAGGAACAAGACTTTTTAAACTTTAACACACATAAGCATTAAGAGACAGGAAAAGGAAACGACAGCTCTTGTATCACAGTTCCACTGTGCTTTTTTAGCTATACAGCTGCTATATTATGGTTGTAAAATGAATGAATGCATAATTAATCAATTCCTAAGAGAAAAGTGTTCCACTCTTCTTGAAAAGTATTCTCCATACAGATTCTTCTTTGAGGCAAACACTACCACCACCCTACCATATTAATTGAGCCATAATTTCAGTAAGTGAAACTACATTATTTTTTACATTTGGACTCATTCTAACAACTATAAGTGAAAGTTCAAAATAAATACTTTCATAACATCATCCCATATTCAGAAATAAGGCAGAAGTAAGAATCACAGAACCAAAGAAAGAACCACAGAAATATAGCCTAACCTTATTAAATATATATCTGTCCTGTTATAGCAAAGTCAAGACAAACAAAAAGAATAATTACAAATGAATAAAATTTGACCTGGAATGGAGCTGTGAGATTTTATAGTTCTGATTCTCACTTTCACTATGTAATATTTATTATTTTCTATTGGGAAAGCCCCAGGACACCATCATCCAATAGTTGCTATCCTATATTTTTTCTAGATTTCTTTCACTTTGTTCAGTTCACAAAAAAAGAATTTTAAAGGAAAAGCAGAGCATTTTTTCTTTAAATGATTCTCAAAACCCATTTGTTACAATTCAGCACATCTTGTAGTTTACAGAATGCAATATTAGCAATCTGTCTAGTAACTACTACTGAACATGTTGCTAAAATGATGTCACAAATGTGATTATAATCATTTAAAAATATAATTAGCATTATTGAATTATCAGGTTCTTATTGAAAGTCCAGCTATTATGATATCATGTCACCCTTTCATTTAAAAAATTCCTCTACATACATTTTTCCTATGCTTTCTAAGGAAAACCCATTTTAAGTGAATAGTTTCATAACTTTTAAGATCAAAGGGTGAGTACAGAGTACATGAGGACATGCACAATGCCTTAAAGCAGTTGAATTTTGTTTTCTGAGTGGTTGTCTTCCACAGCTATTGGGTAGTCATAGGAAAAGACTATGAATACATACACAGATGCACTTTTTTCCTTTCAAATCTTATCTACTTTATCTTTAGCTGTAAACAAGTTCCAGAAACTAAAAAAGACTTCTGAACGGGCATGCCTAGAACTATGCCGTTAAGTTTCTTTTAACAGCATTCTTCTCTGTTCTTTTTCTGCCTTACCTGATTTATCCTGTGTTGGGGGGTATTGTGCACCAACAACTTGGTTCAATTCATGTCAGGTTAATTATCTGGAGATGACCTAGCAAGGAAGTCTTTTCTTTATGGTTTCTGTTATCCGTATGACAGTTCCTTTCTCCATTTTAAATACAGCTGACTTCTTGAAAAAGGAAATTTGGTACTGTGTTGAACCATCACTGTCTTCATGATGAGTTCACTGGAGAAGTACTTTTGCATTTGTCATCTTCCTTTGGCTGTTAGATTCAGAGTTCTTAAAGAGGTTTTTTTGGAATACTAAAGAACTGTTGTTGCTTTTGGTAGCAATTGTAACTACCGAACTAACTGCTTTTTGTGCTCTAAAACACAGATGAAGTATTTTGTCCTTCAGATTAGTTTATTTGTAGCCACTCCCATTTGAAGGACACAGGATACAAAGTCTCCAGCCTCCCTCAACTTCCTTCCTTTACTGTTTTCCATGGAAGAGTTGGGGAGAATTAATAAACAGGATTTTAAAAAAACAATTGTAAATGATAACTGCATTAGTCAGAGAAAGCAACAAATGAACCATCAATCTTTTATATTTATTGCGTCACTGCTTTGATACTAGAGAAGTAATGTAATTCTGATTTTGCTGGCTGGTAAATTTCTCAACAGTTTTAGTGTGCAGACATGTAAACAGATTAGCAAATGGAATGTCTCTATTTTAGCAAGATCTTGGCCTATACATGGTTTCTCACTGACACTGCCTAACTGGAGTAAAATCCTGTCAAGGCAAGAGACATTATGAGCTTTACACATTTTATGTTTCAAAGATATCCATTTTGGCTACAGTAGAAAAAGAAATGAATCTGTAATATCTGAAACATCTGGTGATCATTAAGGTCCCTAAAATACTCAAATGTTCCATCAAAGTAATTTCACTGGAAATATTTTAAAGAAGAAAGCAAAGAGCTTGAATTTTCTATTTCCCCAACCCATCAGTGAGACCACGTGTTCCCAACCGGGGGTGCGAGACGATATTCCAGGGGGTGCAAAAACTTGGCTTTTCAAAATTATAGTGTATATGCATAATTCATTGCCGTTATTGCGAACTTTTGTAAGGGGTGTGAGAATATATCAGAAGCGTTCTAGGAGTGTGGGGTACAGAAAAAGGTTGGGAGCTGCTGCTGTAGACCAACTGGGAGATCAATAGCTGTGGACCAGTTGGCAAAAATCATCATTTTCTCCAATTAAATCTACCAGGGAGTAACTACCACAAGTCCCACACTTTTGGGAGGTTTGGTAGTGGGATGGGGCTAAGACAAGGAGGTGCTGCTCTCTGTAGTAGTGCCTCTCTATAAAGTTCAGGATGGCTCTTAGTCATTCAGAAACTTTTGAAGACTGAGCTGTTCCAGACAGTCTTCCCCTATTTTAATGTTGCTATTTTTTATCTTTATCCTCACTTATTTTTATCTTGTATGGTTTCACTTCTGGTTTTATCTCTGTTATTGTGGATGTTTTAATTAGTTCACTTCCTATGTTAAGCCAAGAATCTTTTTGATTGTGGTGGCTATGTTTAATTAATGCTGTAAATAGTTCTCTTGCTCCTTAAGAAAAGTACCAGCTAACAAGATGCTAACAAGGGATAACAAGCCTAGCATTCTATAAGTTCTTAATACAACAAGAAAAGAACAGGCTAGAGCAGTGTTTCTCAACCTAAACAACTTTAAGATGTGTGGACTTTTAACCCCCAGAATTCCCCAGCCAACATGCTACAGATTGCTATCAAAACTCAGATCAAGTGTCTTTGAAATTGAACAGTCACAGACCAATAAAACACAAGTATAAAATTTAAAGGTGCAAAAAAAATATATGAAAAAAATAATGAGAAAAGGGTATCAATTGGATTCTTCAAATCTTAACTATTGCTAGAAACTTTACAGCTTCTTTCCAAGTTAGATCTTGTAGAAGGAACATCATAATTTCTTGATCAGATAGCTAACTTTTCTGACACTTAGGTTTATGAGTGCCAGACACCATGTGTGGTATATGTGTTATTGACTCAACCTCTGCTCTATTCCAGAAACTGATATCTTTGCCTATGATTTTCAATATATGCAAATGGAAGTAAAAAAAATCTAGGCATTTAGGAAGGCCCACTTGGGTTACAGATAAAATGACTGCATCATCCATATATGAAAGAATGAAGTAAGACTATAGGTGAATGTGGAAAGGAGAAATTTTGGCTTAGAAAGGACCACAATAATGTCATTTAAATAAAAATTAAACTATCACGGGACTGGAATATAGCCCCTATTCTGTTTGAGGATGGGAATGGTGAGGACACCGTTAAAATTGGCTCTAATCTGCATGGCAGAGTTTTGATGTAACAAAATGAAACAAAATGATGTAACAAAATGATCAACCTGAGAAAGCAATGATCAATGGATATTATGACTAATTTCCTCCACTGTCTCTACACAGTGAGATAATAAATGGCATAAATCAATAAGGGTAACATAAAGAGTGCTCCCAGAAGGGCTAAAGTATTAAATGTAAAAGGAATAAAACTGTATGTTGATCAATGGTGGGATATCCTGATCTAAAACCTGCTTGTATTCTCTGAATACATTCAATCTAAAAATTAATGGTACAGAAATTGGGCATAGATTTTGCTAATTATTGATTATAAACTGAGCAGTAGGTTGTCAGGATTTTTGCTAACATATTTCTTGTATATTGGGAGAGTGATAGAGTGAAGCCACTCTTTGGCAATAAATACAAATAAATAAAAGTTTTTAATTGCAGTAGACGGGGGGGGGGGGGCTAATACAAATGTCCATAACCAGGATTTATTTTTAATAATTTTGAAAAAAATACAGATTTGGGCATGCTCCAGGTCCCTTCTATTAAATATTGCCATCTGGGAGGATCTGTGCATTTCCTGTCATGGCTCCTGCCTCTAGAACACATTCTCCCAAAGATACAGGGAGCTCTCCTGGTGTTCCAGAAAACTATTAATAGAGAATAAGATCACAGCATTAACATTTTGGCATTTCAACATTAATTTTTGGTATCATGAAATATGCATTGATCCTCCATCATCCAGAAAAAGCTATATGGATCAAAAGTCCCCCCCCCCTTTTGTAACCCTCATATATTTTTCTATTGCTTCTTCCATCTTTTTTTTAACTGTGCTGACAAAAAACCCACAAAGTAATTGTGTAATGCATTGTATTGGTAATACTAGAAGCTCTCTGCTGGAAGCGCTCTGGAGGAAATAATCTTATTTTTAACCATATTATTAAAAGATAACATACTGTGTTATTATCATTTCTGTTTACTATTTGAACTGAGAAATGTCTAATTGTAACATAAATCAAGCCATAATTTATTCCTTAATTGTTTTGCCTGCTGAATGGGGGTATTATTGTTATTTTTCCTCTGATATTCCATGCAGCCAAAGAAATTTCTTCTCAGAAAATCTGGGGACTCACCAGCATAATAAACCAAGAGGAGTATCTCTTCTCAGGAGGCATATGGGATCTCCTGTATTCAAGGTTTTCAAGGAAAAAATTAAGAATTGCTATTAAGATGTAATATTATTTCACAAATTTACTTAAGAAATAACAAAACTTATTCTGCTGATCTATGTTTTTGTTTAAGCTGGGCACACTTTGGATAAGTAAATTTTGGCATTTTTGAGGACAATTCTTTTCTTCCTTCCAACTAAATAGCTGCATTCCTTGAAAGGTTATACCTGTGTTAACATTACATTTTAAAATATGCTGGTAGACAATATATGACATTCTTTACACCAATTCACTAAAATGCTGCAACTGGACACCACGTGGTAATTATACCTCCTACCTTCCTCAGCATTTCCATGGGTTTATATTTCACATCATTCTTAGCTGTCTAAAAAGCTAGGGCAAATCTATATCCAGTTAATTCTATTTCCTGCCTCTATGCAGTTTTCAATCTGCACTGTGACATAATATGTTGACCGTGTTATTCCTTCCTCCTTCATCTTTCTTTTCTTGCCTCCTTTCAGTGATTAGCTGAGAGATATAATTTAAAAAGAGAGACAGACAAATAATTTGATGTAAGAATTAAAGGCAACATAGTAGAAAATGGGGGAACAAGAAAACTGCAGAGACTTGTCCTGACCACAGCTAGGAATCAAGATGACTCAAAAGCATACAGACACACACAAAAGTTCAAAAAACATCAGGCAAATATTAGCAGCAGAGATGGTTTCACCAAAATTATGTTTCCTTATCCTTTAAACCGACTGCTGAAAACTGGGAACTGAAGTAATTGACAAATAATTTGTTTAGGGATTATTGCCAGATACTTATTTTAAATAAGACATTACTAGGTATGCCTTCTTTTAGAACACCATTTTTACTTAAAGGATAATGGCTGACTCTGAATTCAAACATAAGCACAACTTCAAAATAAATTATCCTAAAATTAATGGGTTTATTTTCAGATTAAAGAAAAATGCACTATACTAACAATGCAGCATCACATTTAGTGTTCCTTTAATGTAGGAATTCTAACCAACAGAAGCATGAAATCTACTTGTGTAGTGGCCAAAACTAAAAGAAGGAGGTTGAACTATACTCCATCAATATATTCAGTTATAAAATGCAGTAGAAAAATACCAAATGAAATCAGATTAGACCATACAGTAATTCTAAATTTGTCCCTAGAATTTATACGGGACTCCACATAAATCGCCCTGAGTCAAAAAAAAAAAACATATTCAAAGGAATTGCACAGATGTCTCTGAGAGCCGAAATACCTATTATGAAGCTAGGACAACAGGCTTCCTGGAAGACTCTGACCTCCATGGTCGTAAATTATTCTGGCATGAAAAACGTCCTACCAATATTAGCTGTCATTCTTGAAATGGTTGTGTTGCAATGGCAATGATCCAAGCCAGAGATCAATGTAATGTCATGGTTCCGACAGACAGAGACAAATAAAGCAGAACTCCGAGGCTTGGAAATTCCTCAAAGAACATGTTTATTAGTTACAAAGTATCGGCACGTCAAAAGTGAAACCAAGTCTGAAGACCCCCGTAACAATTCCCCAGTACAAAGTTAAGAAATCCCACCTCTAAAGCTATGCAAGGAACTACATTCCCCAATACATCTTCTTGGCGGGCTTTGCACGAAACGCCCAGCCAGCAGTCTCGGGAGCAGCCGATGATCTTGGTTCCCACGGGACAAAAGAATATTTTGACTAGCAAAGCACCTGGCAATCCCCCCTCCCACCTTTCTATGTGTCAACCAAAAACGAATAGGGAAAATGGCCACAGCCATACTCATTTTCAAAGTTGACATGTAACTTCAACGTAATGCGCTGAATGTAGATTAGAGAAGTAGGTACATACTAAGATTAGATCCCAACTATTGAATTGATAATTATTGTATCTGTTATTCCTAAATTTATTTTGTATATTCCAAGTCCTAGTGCTATACCTCCCAAAGAGAAATATGCCCTTCTTACTATTATTACTTAGGAACCTAGAGAAAGCATTCAATTTCCAAATTTAAATCTGATTTTTAATTGATGACAGCTTCATTTTTTTTAATATTTCAAGGGTAGGGAACTTTTAGTCTAAGGGGCTTTTAAATCTACCTGCAAGGCAATAATTAGAGGCTACCATATCTAACTACACATACCTGGATGAGCACTAGATGGCAGCAGAGGGGTTAGAGTTCTGTATCTCTTTGTTAGCCTCAGGTGGTTATCCAGAGTTTTAAGGCCCAGGCATGGCAGACAAGGAAAGGTTTAAAAGAGACCTTCTGCTCCTTTCTAGTATCCCTTATTGGGAAATTCCTCAAATCAGTATTCCTCTACAGTGCCCCCTATTTCCCATCTTTAAATCATTGCTTAGAAATAATCTTTCAGGAGAATTCCATTCTCTCCTAGAGAATAACTAGGTCTAGTTATCCTAGAGACTAACAATTTCAAATCCAAATAAAATCATTCTTTATTAAGTCATAGACAGCATACCTACAATACAAAAAAGCTGAAAACTCGAGTAATAAACAGACACTTTAGCAGAAAGGGAGATTCCGTAAGAGAGAAGCAGTATACGTTTTTTTTTAAAAAGCTATTATTGTATTAGAGCAAAAATTAGATGTAACTGACTGACATGAATGTGGTCAGGGCAACACAAAAATAAGACAAGATATTTTTGCATTCCATTGGAATGCCTACGTTTTTATCTTTGTACTGTAATATTTAATTAATATATATCTAAAGAATTATGTTTAATATTTTTCATTGGCTATTTTCATCATACTGGAACCAATTGCCATATTTTCCAGAGAAATATCACTTTGAATAGTGAGAATTCAAATAATGCAACCATTTTGTGGGATTCATTAAGGGTATTAATTGAGACTATTAAATATCTCCTCAGACATATTTTCTTAAAACTAAACATACAAGGACAAACTGAGAGGGTTAAGTAAGTGTTAATTTCTAGCTTTATGACCCTCCACTCTTTGCATGTGTCCACATAAATCTGAACTTACTAAGATTTTTGGGAGGATAAGTACATTGTGAACTATAGATTGTACTTTTATCATTGGAGCCTAAAATTGTACAGCCATGTCCACTGCTGGCTCCTATGCAGCTTATGATCATTTGTAATTCTATATATTTGTTAAGCCTCACAATTTGTCATAGTATTGCTCCAACTGACTATTGCTTTTCATTTTTTATAATATTGATATTATATATCATGAAGTTTAAGCTTAAGTTTATAATTAGTTTACATTGCCAAGAATTGCACAATTGTGGTGATTGTGAATCTATTAAATAAATCAATAAATAAGGTGTGTAAATCAGAGATCTCTCTTCCTATACTTGTCCATTTGTTTTTTTTCCAAAACAGATTTTTTGTTGTGAATTAACGGAAATTTAATCAGGAACCCCTAAACATTTCAATTATATTCAATACAGCATCCATTTGGTATTTGACTCTCATAGAAGAAGAAGGAAAACATTTTCCTGGGGCTCGACTTGATAGAGATAAGCAAAATCCCAATTCAGAGGTTGGTTTGAAGATTCGGGAAATACGCAGCAATCTAGGGACTAGTGGAAATTACAGTGGATTTGGATTAGAATTTTGGTTTTATTTCATTGAAAAATACTTGAGCTACCATGACCTTTTTTGCTGTCAATCTCTATGTATTCTTTGGTTGACCACATTCTGCCTATTCAGAAATGGTTATTCAACTCAGTTTCTTCTTTTTCTCCTTTTTGCTTCTTTCAATTTGCCTCTTTTTCTTTAACCTTGATATATGTAATAAAGATGTGAATTCATATTGATAAAAAGGCTCTCGTTCTGAAAAAAATCTAACCTTTAGCACAATCTCCCCCTTCCCCCAAAACAGGGAAGAGGTTGTTATTTATCTCCTTCCAAGATGATGATGGTGATGATAAAAAGCAAGTAAGATTTCTCTGAGAAAAAATGTTCTTCTCAAGAATAGTGATAGATGCAGCCAGGCATTGTGAGGGAAGAATTAAAATCAACTGGGCCAACCTATCCTAGATCCCTCATTACACACTGCAGATATTTTCAGACCAAAAGGATTGTTGGGAGTTGGCTGCGATATAGGACTTAATATCCCATTTTTCTATTGTGTATCCAATGAATTGGAGTGGTGTATATGTTACAGCTACAATATTATGTAAAATAGATTAAATAAATATCATGAAAATTTTTCATAAAATATCAGTCATCATCAACAAAAGCAAAATTAGCTTGACAAGTCAAAGTATTCCACAAGTTAAGTACAAATCTAAAAAAGTCTAAAATCACAAAGAAGAAGGTCCCATTTTCTGATCAACATATGTCTATCTTAGGTGAAATGCATTTAGGAAACAGTCATATTGCTAAGGGAGAAGATAACTCCATTGGCATCCTGGAATTAAACCACTTTGGTCTTGAAAATTATTTAGTAACATTCTGAACTGACTTAACTACAAATTAGCAAATAGTGCAGGCATTGCAGGAAACATAAAATATGATTTTAGGAGTGGGTATACAGTATATTAATATGTTGATTAAGCATTCTATACACACTAAAGATTGTGAAGACTATTCTATTGTTCCCAGATAGGGTACATTGCTACAGTCCTACCTTGATCCAAAACTGTTATCTATGGACTTCTTAGTTCCAAAAGAATTCTACTTTATTAAAGATAGCAATATTACTACTCATTGGCAATTCAATTATTTTCCTGTGGTGCCAAGAACCCTTTTTTACTGCCAAACATGTTGTCTAGAGATATAATGCATAGCATTAAGCATTTATGTCCACATTAATTTGATTGATGAAAAACACTCATAAATCTGCTATGGATTTTTAGTGCACTGAAGATTGTTGGAGTATATTGTTGAATACATGTTCAGTTCATAGGCTACACATTACTCTTATCAACTGGCAAACATGGGAATACTGCATCTCTAGGTATAATCAAATTCTAATTTCCATTATATCTGTCTGCCAAACATGATGTATGAGCCCATTAGACATACTGAGTTAAAGCCTGATCATATCCAGAGTGGCAAGGATTTCCCATTCCAACTTTACATTATAATGTATCTATATTCCACAGTGCAGCTATCCTAACAAATATCTTCTAAGGAAAACAATTTGGGGGGAAAAGTCTGGAAAAAATACAATTGTTATCCCCCAAACAAGGTTTACTATTTTCCTTGCCAATTCTACACTTAACCTTTTCACCATTGTCTTCCTAATAAGGAAGTGCCCATTTAACTCTTTACTGGTCTTTACAGTCAACATAGCATATCATTTACAATGATGTAACTGAACAGAAATTTATTAAGTTTCTTTCTTACAAGTCTACTAATTTAAAAACATCATTTCATATAATACACAATGATCTGAAACACATTATTTGGGATAAAAAACAAACAAAAAAATGTTATTTGTACTTATAGGGGGCTCTTATACAGTCTGATTTCTATTTTTAAAATTTTAAATATTCAAAATCCTGTTTGAAAGATCACATGATTTTTTTTAAACACCCAGCAAGGCACAAAGATTTTACCTGCAAAAATAATGCTATGTATTAATAAGGTCTGGTGTTCTTCTTGAATTTTAAGAGCTGAGGAAAAATATTTCAAATTCAATAAAGTGAGGAAAGCACAATTTATGCTAAAAGCTAATAGAAAAAAGTGAAGTTTTTAATAAAATAAAAATAAATTAGTTTAAACATATTCTATGCAACAAGAATCCAGGTAGTTTTAGTAAAAGCTAATATTATGTTAACTTGCAAGTTTCCAGAATTATCAAAATATTAAAATTCCATTCTGGCTTGCCTTAGAGTAGATTTTGAATAATACATTTTTGATTAAACTAGAATTGGTATCTTGCTTCTAATTCTGTGAAGTTATTAACCTTTAATAATTTGTATTATATACATTATAAGAACAAAAAGTGCCAGAGATCAAGTGAAATATTTATATTAATCTGTATTATAAAAATTAAATATCTTAAATTCAATGCAACCAGCAATTCCTTCTTAACCTTCTGGATTCTTTTTTGGCTGTTGTTTTCCACTTGGTTCATTATCTCAAGAAGGATACAGAATTATTTAGAGCTGAGTGTATAGCACTGTATGTGAATTTTTTTTAAGTGATTTGACCTTCTGAAATACAGTAATTGTCCAAGTAAATCTAAAGGTTTCAAGAGATCAGTCCAAATACGTGTTGTGCTTTAACCTAACCTAATCTGAAGTCTGCCACCAAATGATTTATTTCAAGACTCATTTCCTTTGTTATCTATCATGGCTATATATATATAAAAAGTGTTCGAGGAAATAACCCCACACATCCTGAAGGAAAAGCAGATAGGGGTCATGAAAGATAACTTGGTCTTAATTCTTCTACTAGACAAAAAAAAACATAAGCACAAAACAATTCAGGTGAACCTATCATATCAGCATGACTGCTCTCACTTGCTGACGTCCACCAAATTCATACTGGCATGAAAACCGAAATCCCCAAGCAGAAAATACATATGCAAAACCCCCTCATGCTCATTCTCTCCATTACTCCTGTTTTCCCAAGTTTAACATGACAGCAAAACCACCTCTCCCGCCCCCCCTGAATTTATTACAGACATTATTCCCTAAATCAGACACAGATAATAATTTTACCTGGATCCCTATAAATACAATGAATTTAACTACTGTTTTATTCGTAGTTTCAATCTGTAAGAAACAAAAATACTCCATAGTTCCATGTTACAAAACCAATAAAAAGTAAAAATGTATATAACCAGACTGTTATTTTAAATGTATATACATTATGTATTTTATGTAGAAACCTTATTAATTTTATCTTGCCTAATTAATGTTTGATTAGAGATTGAATAATCCTAAACCAAGGCTTGGAATTGTTACCTGCATGTGATTCATATGCAAATTAGGCATTAAAGCTATCCTATCAGTTATATAAAAATAACAAGGTGACTTGGTGTAAAAATGACTATTAGGTAATAAGCTAACTGCTATCTACCAACTATAGTGAGATTCTTTTTACTACATCCAACAGCACATCAAACATTAACAAGAAACAGAGGGCTCAGCGGGTGATCAAGACTTTCTAGGATTTAGTCCAGACATTGCCAATGAACAGAAGCTCATGTTTATCAGACATCTTGTGAAGAGACAATAGAATGGTGGGAAAACTAACTCCAAAGGTATTTGGGAAAGACTATGTATTTCCATGATTCAAAAAGAATTCTCTGGCATGCAGAAATGTTCAGACAAATCAATGCAGACAGAATATAAACAATGCAGCATTACCGTAGCATATTAGTTAAAATAATACAAACAAAATTAAACAAAATAATAAAACTAAAACAAAATCAGGTGGTACTCATTGACCAACTGGAAACTGGCTTATAGCAACAGTTTCCAAACTTTTGTTGAAGGTTCTGAAATTTTGTGGGGATTATATAATGGGGGGGAATGGTATTGGCATTTCACACACACACACACACACACACACTGAATTTTCCACAAAACAAATAGTATAGGGCTCCTTCTAAGCATCCAACTAAACTTGCATACTCAGTAGTGAAGCTGATTGATGGAAAACAAGGTCTCAGAAGGCAGTAGTTCCCATCGGCCTTTCTTGAAAAGTCCTAAGTATTAAAGGAAAGTCTTGCTAATAATAATTCAGAAAAAAAATGAATGGACCTCTTGTTATTTTCAGCCAACCAGTCTGGCCTCCTAGAACAAGGATTTTTGTTTGTTTGTTTGTTTGACTAATTAATTTACATGGCTGCCCAACTGCCCACTCACAGTTGGGACTCTGAGTGGCTAAAACTGAATAAAAAACAAGCAATAAAATATTCTAAAATTTAAAAAATGAGAGAAATAAAGACATCTAAAGCCAATCATGATCACTCTCCCCACCCTTATTAGAGCTCATCTAATCCCTTAGCCCAGTGGTGGCGAACCTATGGCACGCGTGCCAGAGGCGGCACTCACAGCCCTCTCTGTGGGCACGCATGCCATGCCCCGGAGATGGCAACTGTCCCTCTTCAACCAGCCGTCTGCTAACTCACCAAGGTCCCACATGGCCGGATGCATCCCGGCACAGCTGGTTTCCCTCCCCCCCGTCCCTCCTGGCCTCCCGGGCACGACCCACTGCATCGCCTCCTCAGCTGTCGGCTGGCCATCCAGCTCAGAGGCGGCTTCTTTCAACTGCTGGCGATGGGCTGTGGAGCCCCAGAGTGTGCCGGTCAAGGGTTCCGCAGGCTGTGGCTGCTGATGGACACTGTCAGCCCCCATGTGCTCACTGGCCTCTGTGTGCGGGGGCTAATGGTGTCAGGTAGCAGCCACCCCGTCCCTTGCCTTGTCCCATGGATATGGCACCCTCACCCTGCCTCACCTCACCCTGCAGGACAAGCCTCCTGCCTCACCTGCCAGAGACCCCCTGGATCTCCCCCAACCCTGCCCACCTCCCACAGGCATCCCTCCCCATGGCAACATTGAGGTAACCACACCCACCTTGACCACACCCACTCAATCTGCAATGCCCACCACAGCCATGCCCACCCAGTGGGCCACGCCCACCTGGCACCCGGCGATAAATAAATGGGTTTTGGGTTGCAGTTTGGGCACTCGGTCTCTAAAAGGTTCGCCACCACTGCCTTAGCCCAGGGGTCTTCAAACTTGTCCCTTTTATGACTCGTGGACTTCAACTCCCAGAATTCCTCAGCCATGCATGCTGGCTGAGAAATTCTGGGAGTTGAAGTCCACGAGTCATAAAAGGGACAAGTTTGAAGACCCCTGCCTTAACCCAGTGCCCAAGGGGAAAAGTTAGGTTTCAACATCTTACAGAAGGTCAGTAGAGTTGGGGCCATGTTCAGCAGGGCATGGGCTGCAACAATGAAGAAAGGCCTCCTGGGTGCCATCAGATGGCACTATTCCTTAGAAAGGAACTGGAACGTTCCTATCTTGCTTTGTAGCCTATCAGTGCTACAAAATAAAAAAAAAACAACAACTTTGAATTATGTTTGAAAGTCTTCTGCAGCTACCCATATCATTGCATTCTGGACCAACTGCAGCATGCCAAATGGTCTTTAAGGACAGCTCCATGTAGACCACATTTCAATAATCCAGATGGAAGGTGATCAAGGCATAAGTGACCATGACTACTCTTGGTGTAGTAAAGGGCACAACTGGCATTTGGATGGTTCTGCCAAAAGTCCTCACGATCACAGCTCTGAACCTAAGATGAATCCAAGATAACCCCCAAACTGGTTCTGTTTGGAGAACTGCTACCCTGTCTAGAATTAAAATAATTACAAGATCTGGGAGTCCTAAAAGCCCATAGTTGCTTTATTTTGCCAGAGTTAAGCCAAAGCTTGTTCTTCAGCATCCAGACCCCATAGCAGTGATGGCGAACCTTTTAGAGACCGAGTGCCCAAATTGCAACCCAAAACCCATTTATGCATCGTCGGGTGCGTGTGGCCCATTGGCTGGGTGTGGCCCATTGGGTGGGCGTGGCTGCGGTGGTAATGGCAGACTGGGTGGGACTAAAAAGTTCAATCAATCAATTCCAACTTTGCAAGACCTTTTTTTTCCCCGCAAGAAGTTGAAATTGACTGACTGATTGAACCTTTTTTTTTTTTTGCACACGGCGGCGGAGGCCTAAAGCGAAAAGGTTTTATAAAACCCAGCTGAAGGCCTAGGACTGGGGTGACGGCGCGAGGGCCCACAGAGAGGGCTCTGAGTGCCGCCTCTGCCACCCATGCCATAGGTTCGCCACCACTGCCCTACAGCTTCCAGAAACCATGTCAGCCAGGATTAGAGATATAAACTGTGCAACATCAGCATACTGACAATACAAAACGCCATGCCAATGGACAACCTCACATAGAGAATTCATGTAGATATTAAACAGGAGTAGGTAGAAAACAGAGCCCTGACAAAACCCACAAAGAAGGGAGTTAAGACTAAATATCTACTTTCCTCCCCATTACCAACTGGAATCAGCCCTGAAGAAAAGAGGAGAATCTTTATAACATAAAGCTCCTAATTCCCATTCCCTTAAATTGATGGAATTGAAGGCTGCAGGGAGATCATGGGCCAGGATGGATGCACCACACCCATCTCAGTGCTGCCAAAAATGATCAACAAATCTATCAAAACCATCTCAGTACTTTGCCACCTAAAGGGAAGACTGAAAACAGCACAAAAAACAGTTTCTTGAAGAGAAAGATCACCAGCTCTTTAAAAACCAGCAGAAGTCTCTCATCAACCTCTTACTCCAGCCCTGCATTTAAATTTACCAAAACCAAAGCATGGAACAAAGAAATTCAGCTATATACTGGTGGCTCTCCAGATTTTTGGGAGGCTAAATTGTCTCCAAATCCTCAGAAGTTCAGAATTCTGAAACTATTACACAATGCAGACATCACCAATCAATAATCAAGTTTGAAAATATTCTCACACTAGTAATTGATCCAACACATGGTGGCTGAAATAATAACTGTGATTCCTCATACACGCCTCCATGTCATCCTCTTCTGGATGACTGATCAATGATTCTGATTTTCATGTTAGAATATTTTATTGTAGGAATATTTTCAAACATCATAGGCATACAGTCTCATAAGAACCCAGTATAACACTCACTATATTCAAACACGCTTAATTGTTTAAGTGCAAGCTTTAATCCCTTTTGATTTGAACCGGTTAAATGTGTTTATTTCATCTAGTTTGCATTCCATACACTGAGCTCCTTAATTGCAGTAAAAAACAAACAAGACTACAGGTACTCAAAACTACATCATTGGTTTTCCCATTGTATTTTTCCTGTAAGGCACTTTAACCTTAAATATTTTATACTTTAATAACATCTTATACATTAATGATTAAGCTGGTCAGTTGCACATGGGTTCAATATACACAGTTCACTTTCATTAGTAATTCACATCACAATCCAGACATCTAAATAAGGAGATTCATTTTTCACCATTGTTTCAAACAGCACTAAGTATCATAAATATATTAAAATATAATGAGCAAAGTTAGTGTTATATGGACTTCAAAACAATTTGTTCTGTCTATGGAAAAATCATACATATATAATTAAGCCACAATATTTGCAATTCAATTAGAACTTATACATTCATCTTAAACACTGAACTGTGACCTACTTATTCCAATTTATTTCTGGATTACCTCCTGTGTAAAAAAACCCTCTGAAATTAACATTTTACAAATGTTACAAGGCTACAATTTTTATATTGCTTATTGTATTAACAAAGGTAAGGAGAAATATTTCTTTAGACAATGGGGCTAGGGTTGGTCAGGTACATGGGAAAGATAACTTTTATTATATACCTAAGAGGGGAAAAGTGCAAAATTCTGACTAATCAATGATTTGTATCTGTCTATGTCCCTATAGACGTCATCTTGTGTAAACACACACCAGCATTTTGCAAAAAAGCAGTAACATGTTCCCAAAATTCCTTATTGTTAGGGATCACCTTGATTATTAGATTTCAAAGTTGAAGGACTTGACCAGTCTGAGACTCAGCCTGAACTAAAATAATTACCTGAGGACAGCACACCTGGAGATGCATAGGTACCGGTTGAATCACTGATTCAGAACTTATGAACTAGGTAAGGTCCTAAGTAAGACCAACAACATATCATAATTACTCCAGCTGACAATCAGGGTTACACAAACGATGGTTTTTGTGACTGGTTTTATGTGGCAACCAACATTCATTTGTTGTTGTTGGATCACTTGAAACCTTGAACTTGGATTTTCCTGAACGTGGTATTTTGTTTCCCCTTTCTGGGTTTCTTTTCCTAAAATAACATTTGTGCCCAATTTCTGTGCAGCAAGCTTTGAATCTGCAGCATGCTTTGCATTATTGTGGTGAAAGACTTAGACTGCATTAAGTATTAAGTTTGTTATCATAAGCTGGCTGTTTGTATCTAATTTAACCAGTAGCACAGAACATTGCTGAAGATCCCTAAAGTTGTGTGGAGATAGTTCCTTATCACCAGACCCTCCTGATCCTCTGCTTATCTTATTATTGCTTCTCATTCACTTTCCCTACATAAGCAAGCACTGAAAGAAATATGAAAACACAGCATTTCTTTTATATTTTTGATTACTCTGGGAAGTAATCTTGAGCCCAATGAATGAGGCATGAAAATAAACAGCAACAAAGTGAGAACATTGTTTGAAAGCTCCAATTTGCCCTAAACCGAGACTCTCTCATTTTTCTGCTCTATCTACCACTCAAGACAGCAGCACCTGAAATCTTTTACTATGCAATCTATCTGTAACTTTTTCCCACCAGTAGGTAATCTCATAAAACTGTCATTTTTAAATAGCATAAAATTATTCAAAATTTATGCCCACTTTATTTTACCTTTTTATTATCCATTAAGTGGGCATCTCTTCACCCAAACTGCTGTTGTAGGATTCTTATGGGATTCATTTTAAAATGAGTAAAGTGCAGTATTTAGTGATTTTAGTAATCATGTATAAGTGAGTATTTAACCGGTTTTTCTAGGAGGGCCATAAATAGAAAAATATAATAACCCCAAACATCACTGAACAGTAACCAAGCGCCGTGTAATATTACGGAATTCGGAAGGAAATAGTTAAAGTTACAAAGCACTCATACAAACAGTAAACTCTACAAAGAAAACTCCAGTGGGATTGCACCCCCTTTGTTTCAGAGGGAACAATGTCAAAACATGGTCTTTTCCTATATAAGTACTAGACACTTCCTGTTTCAATATGTTACGCAATCACAGATGACAATACAATTAAATAAGTTAGTAAACTCCCTCTGGTGTAGAGACATTTTGGCCTGCAACTGCAGATACAGTGTGTTCTGCTCAGATGACTCTGGCAAGATCTGAACAACAGATAGGTGCCTAGTTACAGAAAAAGGAGTTTCCATAAATATCATCAAACATGGTTTACTATTTGACTTGATTTAGTTTTCCTCCTGCTAATGGCACTGCAGTCTCAGCCTCTGTCTGTCTCTCCCCCCCCCTCTTGTTGTTGTTGTTTTTTAGGAAAAGGGCGGTGTTTCTTGGTCTTATTAAAATGCACTTTACCCTAAAATTATATTGGAAATATAATGGCACGATACATAGTAGAAAGTAAACAATTCTGTAATAGCTCTCATTGCCAAGGTAACATTTGTCAGTTTCAGGGGAGAATGCTTGTAGACACATTCAAATCTACAGATATTAAGGAAGCTGAAAAAAGTACTACTAAATTATCATATTTAACCTTCCCCAACCATAAAAAAAACACCTATAACACAGAAAAGTATAAAATAAAATATACTAACTTGGATGTATTTTTTCCATTAAATAAAGAAATGGAGTGTATATCTACTTTTCTGAAGTTTAACTGGCCTCATCAAATAAAAAAAAAGAAACCACCACATCACAGGCAAAATTCTGACTAATTGCAAAGCCCTTTATTTTTGGCCAGAATTGAAATGTTTACCTTGTATGTTTCTTTCTTTTTTTTTTTACTTTGCCACACTGACTAGGCACTCTGGGAATTACAGTTTCCACACATTTAGAGGCCACCAGGTTTCTGAATTTTACTTTAAGGTAGTTGCCCTCTCCCCATAGAAAGAAACAGACAGACAGAAGTAGTCCTGGGACACTCAATGAAAATATTTTCCTCCAAACTCAGTTTCAAATTATTTTTGTGATATGGCACAAAAGAAAAATGCTAAAAATGTCACATGATGCTGCCAAGCTCCATAGCAGGCAAATCTTTAATTCACTGTATATAATGAGAGTACAAGGGACTGGTTTGGACAAAACACAGCAGCACTTTTTCGTGCGGCTGCTGACAAAAACAGGATCGCCAATGTCCGATAACGGATATGGCACAAGAAGAAGAAGAAGAATGAGAGTAACTTGTGAAGCTACAAGTAGGACCATGATTTGCATGCAATATTCTTTTTCCCCAATTAAGGGGTAAGGGGAAAAAATGGGGGGGTGTTCTCATGTATGATGTTATAGTTTTTATATTTCCCACTTCAAAATGTTGGGAAACTGCAGCTATTTGCTGATATGGAGTTATGAAAGGGGTTATGCGGCCACAAGAAAAGGCATTGGTGGCCACTTGCTTTCTAAGTAGCCTGCTCTGGGGGTAGCTTAGTCCCCTGAATTCCAGATAATAAGTCTCAGAAAACTACTCCCAAAACACTGAGTGATGCAGGTCCTACCCATTGGAGGGCCACCCATTTTACACTAGTGACCCCCTTCTCCGCTGCTCTCATTTCACAGAAATTACCCACAAAAATGTACTGCCATTTAGCCCATAAAATACATAGGCAACCCAAATATATTTTTCTTGCTTTTTATCTGCATAATGACATGCCTGTAGGGGGAGACACATGGTAAATGATTCCATTACAGCCTTTCCAAAATGGTATCAATAGAAAAACCTATTCAGCCAGTAAATAAAACTATCATTCCCATAATATTTTGAAGAAGTCTAACATTATATTCATGAATACCTTAGATTCTGCCGTACTCTTTCCCCTTCTATTTTTTAATGGCAAATGAGAAGGTGGCATGCGATGAAGGAGAGATCTGCTTCAAGCAAAACCTGTAGTTCCGGAAATACTTTGACACAGATCATTAGGGCATTTTTTTTTAAATAATGGGGCTACAATTCAGGGTTGTTGTTTTTTAGTAAGTATGCCTGCCTAATGAAAAATAAAACATATGAAGAATGGATGCAGAAATTGGGTATGTCTAGTTTAATGAAGAGAAGGAGGAGGGGTGACATGATAGCAGTGTTCCAATATCTCAGGGGCTGCCACAAAGAAGAGGGAGTCAAGCTATTCTCCAAAGCGCCTGAGGGCAGGACAAGAAGCAACGGATGGAAACTAACCTAGAACTAAGGAGAAATTTCCTGATAGTTAGAACAATTAATCAGTGGAATGACTTGCCTCCAGAAGTTGTCGGTGCTCAAACAATAGAGGTTTTTAAGAAGAGATAGGACAAACATTTGTCTGAAATGATACAGGGTTTCTTACTTGAGCAGGTGGTTGGACTAAAAGAGGGGTCCCCAACCCCTGGTCCGTGGACCGGTACCGGACTGTGGCATGCCACAAACAATCAAAGCCCCATCCATGGGATGCAGGCAGCACACAAAACCATGCGCTCTCCAGTATGCCAAAAACCTTTCTCTATGGTGCCCTAAAGGTTGGGGGCCTCTGGACTAGAAGACCTCCAAGGTCCCTTCCAACTCTGTTATTCTGTTATTAAATGGCATACAAGTGGTTTAAACAAACACACAAAATATATAATTAAAAAAACACAAGAGAACAAATAAAAGTCAAAACCCGACCCTGGGGAATGCAAAAACATAGAAAACATTAAAATATAACATTGCTAAGCAGTCTCACAAAATGGCCAGATGTGCCATATTTTTAAAACCTATAACTTCTACTACTGGTATTATTGAACATTTTGTCAACATGTCCAGAACGTGCTCTCAAAATTGCAATACGTATCCAATATAATGAACAAATGAGAATGCAAAATGCATTCAATATGTCAAGGATTATTTCCCATTCTCAATGAGATACCAAAAGTGTGGATTATGCTATGAAGGGGCAATAGTCATCAACTTCCTGCTCCCCCTACCCTTCCAATTCTCGATGCTCCTTCAATCCGGCATGGAAGGAGGAGTAGGGAAGCTGGGAAAAGAAGAACAATTAGTTTTGCCTCATCTCTTCCTATTTCAGAGAGTTCTCAGCAAATCCAATTAAGGTAATGTTCCCACTGGAAGAAAAGAAGCTGGAAGCATCACTTCATAAAAAGTGTCTCACACCTGCGAACAGCAAATTATACCAGATTATAAATAAGTCAGTTTAATCATAAAGAGTTTCTGGAAGAGCATCAGATGCATCATATAACATTGGTAAAAAATCTAGTTGCTTTCCAGCCTTTTTGCAAATTTTCACTATGCTGTCATGTCTGAATTTTTTAAAAATAGAGCTGACTGCTGATAAGATGTGCTGCTGAACCTACAGTTCTTTCCAATTTTAATCCACAACAATATAATAGGACTGAGTAATCCATAAATAAACCTGAGAAGAACATAAAAATATAGAAATAACCCTGATCTGACCAAGGTCCATGTTAGTCCAGTGATTTGTTGATCACAGATGCTTCAGATGTCCTCACAAGTAGGAGACAAAGAGATACCTCTCTCCCACTGATATTCTCCTACAATGCTACTCCCAACCTGAAAATAACACTGAATTTCAAAACATATGGTAGTCCTCAATTGACCTGTCCTCCCTGAATTTACCCAATCTCTTTTTAACACCTTCCTAACTTACTGCCAATCATAATGCACCACAAAGCACCAGAAGGCAAGACAAGAAGCAATGGATGGGAACTAATCAAGGACAGAAGCAACCTGGAACTAAAGAAAAACTTCCTAACAGTGAGGACAATTAACCAGTGGAACAGCTTGCCTTCAGAAATTGTGAGGTTTTTAAGAAGAAACTGGACAGCCACCTGTTTGAAATAGTATGGGGTCTCCTGCTTGAGCAGGGGGTTGGACTAGAAGACCTCCAAGGTCCCTTCCAGCTCTATTCTGATTGATTGATTGATTGATTGATTGATGTTAAAAGAGAGTCCTTTCTATAAGCATAATTGTAGATACCTTATTTCTCCCTTTGTTTCTTTTTCTCATAAGATGGGGTGTCAAACTGGGGGCCGGCAGGCCGGATGAGTCACGCACAGGCCACGCCCACCCCAGTTCCGTAAAGGCAAAAAAAGTCACGATGCGTCATGATATGTCACATGACACGATCGAGTTTGACACCCGTATCATAAGATGTTCAATGCTCTTCATCAACTTAATTTCTCTGCTATGCACTTATATAATGACCAGAACTGTACCAGATATACAAAGCTTTGTATAATCAGGACATTGCAACATACTTTCAGTCTTTTTCTTAGTGATTCCCTAGCACAGAATCTTTTTTGTTTTGAGATAGAGACTTGCTGAATGCTTACTAATCTTCTCCACTGAGCTCCCCAATATAAATCCACAACATTTTCCTTGTTACAAAACCATCTGTGTAGAAATGGAGTCAGGTTGTTTGTTTGCTCCAAATGCATCACTTTAGACTTACTTAAACTGAATTGCATTTGCTACTTGACTTAAAATTTCTTCTGTTGAAAGAGATCCTTTTGGAACATTACTATCCTGAATATCACCTGAAAATTATGTCAGTCCCTTGGTTGCCCTACAGATTATGTACTTAGATTTAACTTACATTTAATCAACTTACATTTAAGATGCTCCTGTCCACTGCACATGCCAGCTTGACTCCAAGATGGTTTAAGAAAATTGTGCTCAGACCAAGACGTTTTTTACAGAAGTTTTAAGGTATTCGATCTGGTCTACACGTAACTACAGCCTTCCATTGAACAATTATCCACCTACTATAGTTCCCACCTTTCTGTTTCAGGAAAACAATTGTTTTTCTTCTTGTGGGCAGGTCTTCCTGGACAGATACGCTTTTATACAGTAAGTGTGTGAGTGTGTATACATAATCTGTACACAAAAAGTTGTTAAATTACAAACAAATAGCTTTATAAACAAAAGTTGTTAAATATAGACCCACAAGGTTATCAAAATACAGATATATCCAGGCACAAGTGCCTTTTAAAAATCCAGCAAGCACTCAAATGTTTCCAATCCCTTTACCAGAACTGCTGAAATAGCAAGGTGGTTAAGATTTTTGCTTTAGAGAGGGAGGGAGGGAGGGAGGGAGGGAGGGAGGGAGGGAGGGAGGAAGGAAAGAAGGAAGGCTTCCAGATTTTAGTTAAAAAAATAAATCTAGAGTTTTTACTATTTTATCAGTCACACGAGATATAAGAATTTCATTTCCAGCTTCAAAATAGTCTAAGCAAACTTATGTCCAAACTATTTTATACTCTGCATGACTAATCAAATACTTAATATTAATTACAAATACAGTGTAACTGCTAATATGAGCAGCTTTCCATTCTATAAGTCACCTTGTGTTACTTTGAAAAATTAGTTATTAGATACTATTAGATATTAGACAGCGTCCTGGGGAGACTGAGTGCAGCCACATGTTTGCTGGATCCGTGCCCCTCCTGGCTGGTGCTGGCGGCCCGGGAGGGTACACGAGCCTGGCTTCAGGGAATTATCAACGCTTCTTTGGGGGAGGGTGCCTTTCCCACGGCCCTTAAAGAGGCGGTGGTGAGGCCCCTTCTTAAGAAGCCTTCCTTGAACCCAG
>NW_015386496.1:1486003-1566753 GCF_001527695.2 Protobothrops mucrosquamatus | reverse complement strand
CAAGACGTGGTTGTTCCAGCAAGCGGGACTGGCCTAGGGGATTTTATAGGGGTTTTAATTACTTTTAAATTTGACATTCTCAAATATTTCATTTTAATCAAATTTTAACTAGGTGTAATATGTTAGCTTTTTATCATTTGTCAGCCGCCCTGAGTCCGAAAGGAGAAGGGCGGGATATAAATACAATTAATAAAATAAAATAAAAATAAAATAAATTTTAATTTGCATACCTTATAAAATAATTGTGACCAAGCTCAAATTATCCTACTTTGGACACCTAACTCTCTGCAGAAGGTTCTAGTGCTGAGGGAAAATCTATCTATATGATTGCTAAGTACTGACACTTAGTGAATGGCACATAACCAATCAATAAATCATTCAATTATTTCCATAGTGATTGGATATACTAGTGAAAAATAAGTCAAGTTATATTAATAATATAACACAGCAATAAACATTTTAAAAAATCTGTTAGAATGAATCAAATTTACTGTACTTAACCAGGGACACATACCAATGTTCATACAATTAACTGGAAACTTTAAATTCACTTTCCTGCAGAGAAACAACTTATTTTAAACAATTCCAGTCACTTCAAACAAATCTCTTTCACGAAATGATAAAAATATGTTTAATAGCAATGCCTATCCAGTCAGGAAGACAGAAAAAAAAATGGGGCGGGGGAGGTTTAGACTTTATTTTAATCTTCTACAAAGTTAGTACTTTCTTTCCTCTAAATGCTTCTCCTTCAAACAGCTATCCAGTATTTGAAGGGAAAAAAGTGTAACTGAAGTGTAACTGGCAGCAGACCAAAGATCCTTCTTATGCGTAAGACAAACTGCATAAAATCTAAAGTGCATGTAATCTATGCCACTTGGAGAAAGAAAAGAAAGGAATGACTTAATTTGATAGCAGGTCAAATCCTTCAAAGAATATCCAGGCGCTGTGCAACGTGGTGTCATATTGTATTTTTACACCACCTTAATAAAATTGTTGGCTATGATGACTTTATATCAGTTCATTTCAAACTAGAGATATTTCAACTCACATGCCTTACCTATTACATTAAGCTAGAAATAACCTAAAATACATTAGCAGTTATATCAAAGGATCACTCAGCTGTGGGATTTATTCCCTGAGAATAATACATCCAATTTTAAGCAAGCTTGAAAAAAGGGAGCAAATAGACAATCTCTAGGAAAAACATCACAATGATGCAAAGTTATACAATTAAATATGGCAAAAAATAGTTCATATAGAAAAATTATCATCCTATTTCTTTGTGCTACTGTATCAACAAATGGAGAGCCAGCTTGGTATAGTGGTTAAAGCTTCAAGCTAGAAACTGGGAAAAGGTGAATTCTAATCTCGTCTAAGGACAAAGTCAGCTAGGAGACTTTAGACCAATGATTTTCTATCAGTCCTAGGAAGGAAGCAATTGGCCAACCACTGCTGGAAAACCTTGCCAAGAAAACTGAAGGGACTTGTCCAGGCAGTCTCTAAAAAACGGACACAATTGAATGGAAGAAAAATATATATCATCAAATAAGTAAATTATTTGATGAACAGACCTTTTGCAGAGAATTTGTGTTTGCTTAGCCAATGCTAGCTATTCTTAGGTTAATAGCAGAATTTCCACTGATCTTTGAATTCGGAAATATACCTTCATTTCAGTATGCACCAGAAGAAAAAGTGTATGTACAGTATCACAGAAATAAATGACAAAAAAGGATATAAGCACATGGTCCAACTTTCATATGTAACACACTAGTATGAAAAACCATTATTAAAACAGCATTCCTGTGATTTTGAAATTAATTCAGTACTCTTTCCCCAAATGCTATCAAATTAAAGATTGTGCAAGGTAGTTAAAACGGGACATCTTGTTTTATACAGTATGAAAAGAGGCAAAACAAACTCATTCATTGCTAATGAAAATTACTGAGGAGAACAGGTCAAGAAAATCTTAACTCCCTCAGTGTAGATCAGCTGACTTCCTGCCCATTTACTGATTTTACAGCTAAGATGCTAAGTTTCACTTGATGAATAGCATCTGGGAGTTTCTGACAAGGGAGATTGCTGCATATGATCTCTGATTATCTCTCATCTAGAATATTATAGTTGTCTCCTCACAGGCGTTCCCAGTTCTGTTCTGCATCCTCAGATCTCAGTCCAGAAGATTGCCATTTGGGTTGTTCACATAGTTCCACACGATTCTCATGTCTCAGTATCAGCTTCCTATTTAAGCAAGAATCCAGTTTAAACTAACTATTGGTACATATGTTTAAAGTTGTCCGGTCAGAAACTTCCCAGTATTAAATCTGCCTTTATTTCTCCCTCTAATTCTTAATAACGTTCCGAACAGGGATTTGGTTGGATCCCTAAGTTCCAGTTGGGCCTTCAAGGACTTTGCACTTGACTCTGGATTCAGCTCCCTTTCTCCTTTCCATTTTGGGCTAACAGGATGGCCTTTGGAAGACAGTTAATGAACTAGGGTGGGTTCTGGTTATTCTATCTTGCCCTTATTTAACTGATAGTTCCAGGTTAACACCTGTTTTAAATTACTACAGATGTAGTAATTTATGTATTTTATGTATGCATAAAATTTATGTATGCATGCAATTCTATCCAAATCTCTTTTATATTGTATACATCAGGGGTCCCCAATCCCCGGTCCGTGGACTGGTACCGGGCCGCAGCATGCCAGCAACTGGTCCGCACAAACAAGCAAAGCCCCATCCACGAGATGCAGGTAGCACACAAAACCACACACCCTCCGGTCCACAGAAAAACCTTTCTCCACGGAACCGGTCCCTGGGGCCCAAAGATTGGGGACTTTTGGTATAAATTGTTCCTTTGAATCCTTTAGTGTTAACATTTGTTTCCTGAGTATTGAACTAATTTTACTGGACCAACTTGTAATTCACATATGCTGAATTTTTATATTTATAAGGAAAGTAAATATTAGCTACATGGGAACTAGAAAACCCCATTACTTACCAATATGGTATAGCCCAATCCAGTCTGTGGGATCCACTTCTTCTTTAATGTCCCAGAAAATGATGAGGTTCTGAGATTGTCCCAGAGTGTATTCATACATGCTTGCAGTCAAACTAGAGCGGCTCTCGGAAGTCACCAGATCAGTGTCGCTGTTGGCACGCTGTAAGTTCACGTTCTCAGCCACAGTGCCCTGAGATGCAAGGCTTTGGAGGTTCTCTGGACTCAAGGTATAACGCAATTGTGGATTACGCCGTCGCGCAAAAAGCACATGTTCTCTGGCAGAACTGGTCATCCTGATCTTTGTTTATAGAGAAACTGTTTCACTTGCAAATCTGTAAAGAACAAAATGCAAACATCAGGAACAAATTCTCACATCAGACTAAATTTTGAAATTTGGTTAAGAATGCTAAGAATAAAGAAAGAAGAATAAAAAAACCTGAAAACCTATTTTCATCGTAAAATACCTAAAACCTCCCTTTTATAAAGAAATAAATTCACAATACAGATTTAGCTAATTTATAAAACTCTCATTGGAAACTTTTGTTTCTTTAACGAATTAATCATCTCATAATGAGATGAGATTCTATTGTTATGGACAGCAGCAAGTGTATTGGTTTGAATTAATGTTACTAACAGTCAGGACTGGCCATGCTATGAGATAAAACAAGTTATCTTAAGATGATATTAAAGGCAGGTAATTGTTAGGTATTTAATTCATTATTATTTTATGTTTAATGCCAGAGAATATCTTTCTGTTTTCTATGGTAAAATAATTTGGTAGAATTTTTCCTGATTTTAAATTTGATTCACCTTTGGCCTGCCACTACTACAATGTGTGTTCATTCTAACAGAGATATTTGCATAATGCATAATGCTGGAGAATGTGTGTAAGTATATTTTTAAGGATTAAAATGAAGAAATATGCCTCAAGATGAAAAAAGAACATTCCCTAAATGTGGTGTGCCTATAAAATGCATCTATAAACATCTTCTTTTTATCCACCAGGATCTCTCTCCCACTTGATAGTTTACCTTTTTAATGCATTGTTTTATTTTTTTAGAAATCTTGCTCTTTATTTTTATTAAAATAAGAAGGAAACAATCACAATATAGAAGACTCTATAAACCTGAAAATAGTCCTTTGATGAATTAGTCTTACTTCACATTCATAAGAAACCCATTTAACGTTTTTTAAAAATAAGATCATTAATTTGTTAAACAGCATATTCTAACTTTTTATTCCAAATTATAAGTACAGTATTATCATATCTTTGATTATCTGTAAAAATAAACACTGGGTTAGGAAATTTTAAAACAACTTCCAATAATACAGTATAAGACAGTGGTGGCGAACCTATGGCACGGGTGCCAGAGGTGGCACTCGGAGCCCTCGCTGTGGGCACACATGCCATTGCCCCAGCCTTGCCTCCCCCCGCAACCCTCCTCTCCAGCCACTGCCCTGAAGGAGAGTCGCCCTCGAGCGTGGCCCACATGGAGCAGCGCAGCCAAGGACATGGTGCCAGGCAGCGTAGACAAGACTCTGCCCTCACACCCCATCATGCAGTTGATGCTGCAGGACGCAGGCAGAGAGTGTGGCCGCCATAGCGCTCTGGGCTGCCTGGGCAATGTGGCGGGCCCTGGAGGCGGTGAGTGGTCCTGTGGGCAGGCGGGGCGGGGGATGAGGGGCAGAGTGGGGGCGGAGCAGGGAGGTGGAGCAGGGGCGGAGCAGGGAGGTGGAGCGGGGGCAGGGGCAGTTTTTGGGCACTCGGTCTCTAAAAGGTTTGCCATCACTGGTATAAGATTTGAGAATTTGCTGGTGCATCAGGTCCTAACTGGGATGTCAAAAGAAACAAGGTGCAAATGTCCCTCATCTATATTTCCAGAAATTGCCTCTGGGCTACAAAATCTTTCTTGGAAAATAAAAGTATTAGGTGGCTACAGCAGGGTGTTTGGTTTGGGAGTCTTCCCAGCTGATTACAAAAAGTATATTAATCTGTGTAAAAAGGAGGCATCCTGTCAAATGGGAAGGGGACAGCTCTTGGTGTCTTACATGTCATCTGAAACTATTTTCATCCTACTCCTTTATGACAGCTACCTGTTACTTGACTATATTTCTATCTAGCCATGCTAGGAAAGTGGAAACTGCAATCCAGCAACATCCAGGCAGGGGCAGGTTATCCATCATTCTATGCACTTCTGGCATAAATTATACAAAGCACAGAAAACAATGAGAAATAATAAGCAAAAGAAATAAAAGGCAGGAGACAAAAGAAAAACTAAGGAAATATTCTCTGTATTAGTAATATTCATGATACCTCTCCATATTTTTCTATCCTTGCAACATCTTCACTTCTACCATATCTGTGCACCTCTTCATACAGTACTCTTGGTTCTTTCAATGAGTTATCAATTCCATACAACCATGACTGCCTCAGTCTTACCATTTTTCCCGTCTGATTCACTATTTCTTCATGTATTTTTGTTGTGATTTCATTTTTAACCATTTTCTGTGTATGACCAAGCCATCTGAAATGCTTTCATCATCACTCGTTTTTTAAAATTCTATCCCTATTCAAACATCATCCATTCATTCTTGACCCTATTACTTCTTGTACCATATATATTTCTTAAGAAACTCATCTCTAGTGAATTCAATTTCCATTTTGCAGGCAGTCTACTACCCCATTACTACCATTCATTCAGGAGCCATTCAAAATAACAACTGCCCTGAATGAATGGTAGTTATGATTGTTCCTAGCCTTTCTGACTGTTGAAGAGTCCTGCAGACACATGATCAAAATTTGAGCACTTGGCAATTGGCCCACATTTATGATTAGCACAGCATCCGGTGGCCACATTCTCGTCCTCTGCACGAACTGCGTCTCTGTCAACTTCTCCCACCTGCCTGTCTCCCCAATCCCCTGCACTACACCACCTACCCCTGCCGCCCTCCACCACCAGCTCCAGCTGAACTTCATGATCATTTTCCACACGCTTCTGGCCTGGGATTTACGCAGTGGGCAAGAGCGCAGTCCTGGGACACGCTCAGTGAGTGCAGCAGGGCAGCAGAGCCTCTTCTCCATTGAAGGGAGCTCGCTGGGCCTAGCAAGAGAGGAGGCAGCGGGATGGAGCCCACAGAGGAGCAGGGTGGCAATGCAGTCGCATCAACCCCTTCTACCACCACCAGTGTGAGGAGCAATTGCCTAGAGACCATGAAGGACAGTCATTTTGAAAACACTGGTTAATAATCCAACCGGAGCAAGACCTGGATTTTTTTCCAGATAATTTCATCCAAGAATTAAGGAGTTGTAGCCTCCCTAAGCATTCTAATTAAAACACATCAAGCCAGAACAAGGCTTGACAATTTAAGAGTAATGCGTAAGAAAATGCTTATTTTTAAAAACATTTTCATTATTAAAAATTAGATCTTAGAATTTGATGAAGAAAAAAAAACATAGTAACAAACATAGCCTCATTGCTTAAGGCTACGTAACATGCTAACCTATGCAGTACTCCCATATCCTATATATCTTATTTTTCAGCCTCAGTTTTGCAATCAGACAAGTGAAAATAAAATAATCTAGAATGACTACAAGTGAGAAAAATAGGATTGTGTTTCCCCACTTGAGGAGAGAGAGAGAGCAAGAATCTGATGGGAAACAGCTGAGGAGGGAAGAGAACACAGATGTCATGTTTACATTTGTAACACAGAACAGTGAGTGGGACACATGGTGATGTGGGCCAGAAGGACGTACAGACTAGGCTTATTCAATCTTGCCAGCACCACTGTTTATGACTGTCAAATCAGCTCAGACTCTAGAGAACAGAGGAGACCAAGAGGAAAGGAAAGTCACCCATCTCTATTCTGCCATAGTTCTTGCTTATTATTTCATTTCTTGTTTCAAGAAAGGAACTAGGTCAAGCTTTAAAAAAAATAATCTGAGCTTTTTATATTGATTATAACATCAGGAATAAACTTGCAACTTTCATATTCAGGAACATATGTAAAATATTTCAAAATAAAATTATGCAATGGGCTGGAAACTATAAAATATTAACAGCAATAGGAATTAATTTAGAACAAAAACATATATTATTTTATTCCCCAAAAGCAGAGATACTTAGTAAATAATAATTAGTGAGAAGCAAATATTTTGCAAAAAACGAAATTGCCATTTCTACCCTTGCTCCACTCTAATTTTGTTTGATGTGCACTGCAGCTCAAATATAATTGCCTTCAATTATACAGTATCCCCCATTTGTTTTCCCTAGACAATTACAAGCCCTGCAAATTAACAGTCATACCAATAAAATTCTTTTATTAAAATTGCTTTTTGAAAATGCTTTGAGAGCTGTATGGAACAAAATTTCATTTTAATATATGCCAATTAGTGTACCTTCACAGTGACAATAAAGTTATTATGCTATGCTATGCTATGCTATGCTATGCTATGCTATGCTATGCTATGCTATGCTATGCTATGCTATGCTATGCTATTCTAAAATGCTGCGTGAATTAAAAAGTACTAAAAAGTAGCAATTAAAAACAGTTCATTCACACAGTTTAACAATATCACATCTAAAAATTTCAGAATATTTTATTATTCCCATTGCTGTTATGAAACATTAAAATATAAGCTTTGCTGTTGCTCTGATCACAATTGGCCAAAGTACATATTTTTATACCCATTATAGGATCAGAATTTTGTATAGTGATTTACATTGTTTATATATAAACACTGTAAATCACTATACAAAATTCTGATTCCTAAGGCAGCCCAAAATAAAATGCCAACAGAACTGCCCAATAAACTGAATTTAGTCCCAGTTAAAATGATCATTATTAACTAATTCTATAATGCAATTCAATTTTGTGGGGATGAATCAAACTATTTTCAATCTACTACTTTTGAATATTTTTCCATAATGTTTTCTGCTCTGTTTCCACACAGACATCTGCATGAATATACATAAATATTCAAATGTCCCTAAAGCATATTTTATCCTTAATAATGCATTCCAATTTTTTTCTTGTAATATGCATACATTTTAAAGTGCGCTTTTATTTCTTTAGCCAAATTTACACAATTTAGAAATCAAGTAAAACCCTAATAATCAAATCCTAATTAGCACATTTGACTGATGAAAATTCCTTGCTGGATCTTAGCAACCACATAAACACACCTTCTTCGGAAAGGAATATCTCCAACTTGACCCTTCAGGTCTTCTGTCAACAGGCATATATTGCTGTTGTAATCAAGTCCGCATACTGATGCAGGGGTGTCAAACTCGCAACGTCACGTGACGTGTCGCGATGTATCACGACTTTTTTTTCCATTGCTGGCAACAAGGTAGGCACGGTTTCGGCATGATGCATCCGGTCCGCGGGCTGGCAGTTTCATACCCCTGACTAATGGTTCTTTTTCTTCTCTTTCCTTCCACCTTCCCGGCAGCAAGCATCATAGGCTTCTCTAGTGAGTTAGAGATTTGCCTAATGTGTCCAAAATACAAAGATTTGAGCCAGGTGATTTGTGCCTACAGTGAGCACTCTAGGTTAAGGTGATGATCTATTCATTTATGGATTTTTTTTGGTTATTAATGTCATTCTCAGGAGTCTTCTCCAATGACAAACTTTAAAAGTGTCAATACTCTTCCTATCCTGCTTTTTTTTTCAAAATCCAACTTTCACTTCAATAGAGTGTCACACCGAAAATCACTGCATGCACAATTCTGATCTTTATATGTTTACACACATCAGCCACTAAATTATTTTCCAAGGACTTCATTGCTAACTTTACTAAGTGATAGTCTACAGTGTATTTTTTACTGCTTGTTCCTTTGTTGTTAATCATTAATCTTAAAAGGTGAAAGCTATTTATCATTCAGGAATTTGTTAGTTCTGAGGCTAGTTACTGTTCTGCAATTATTGATTGGTTGATTAGAATTTTATCCTGCTTTTTTTGCTTTATAAGTAATTCAAGGCAGCAAACTTGTCTAGTATACCTTCCACCTCCTGTTGTCTCCACAACAACAACCCTGTGAGATAGATTAGGCTAAGAGAGAGTGTCACCCAGATAACTTTCATACCTAAGGTAGGACTAGACGTCATAGCCTCCTGGTTTCTGTTCCAGCACCATAACCATTACCCCAAACTCACTCTCATTAGTCATTAGTCTGATCTTCTTTATATATAGTTATAGTCTTGTATTTTCACATGCTTCTTAATTTTCATTGCTAATCATTTATATATGCATCAATCAGAGTAGCGCTATCACCACGGTACAGGTCATTGTTTTTCTCTCTCTCCAGTTTTAAAATCACATTCATCATCTTCCAATACAGCTTCCCTCAATATCTATTCAGTATATAAGTTGAATAAACAAGGAGAGAATATAAAACCGTGTCCCACAACTTGCCTGTTTGGAGAGAGTTACTTTCTCAATATTCCATCCAGATGGTAAACACCAAAAGTTTGTCAACATAAGCAATGTGCAATGTGTAAGTTAACAGATAAAAATATAAAAGCACAGATAATTGGCTATTAATATTTTCATTGATGTTCATTCTCTCACATAAGAGAACTACAATACATTTAAACCTTAATTAAGTTTTAATTAATTAAACATGCATTAAAACTGAGATTTTTTGGGGTATTGAACACCTCCATTTTTCCCAAGCAATACTCATATCTTTTACTCAGAAATGAGCTTCGGCTGTTGAGGGTGAGTCACTTTACAGGCTTGCTTTTAAATGCTGGTAAATACTGAGAAAATTCGCCATGGTGCTTTATAGCTCAGAGCCTGCACAATTATATTATTCCACTCCATTTACTAGATCAGATGGTTAAACTTGGATAAAGTTCAGTAATTCTAGTACACTGAGGATACAGTTTTGAATATGTGTCTCAAATTTAGCAACTCAGGGAAAACCCTTAATGATCCCACAACCTGAAAGCTGATCATAATGGCTCTATTTATGAGGCAACTAAGCTTACGTACGATGTAATAAATGTCACCATAAATAGGTTTTAAAAAGTCAGAAATACCAATCTTTTTTCACACATCATTTCCCATCTTTCACTCAATGCACTGGCCGTATTCAGATAACTGCATCCTCAGTTTTATTAGGCAAATGATGAACACAAGCATCTTGGTTATCTTCAGTTTTCATTTTCACATAACCAAGCAAAGTACCTCAGCAATGCAGCACCAGACAAACCACCTTTAGGCTCATAAGCTGAGCTTCAGTGGGAGACCACTTGGCAATACCAGGGCTGTAAGCTAGACTGGGAGAATGAAAAAAAAAGCAATAGCACTTAGACTTACTGTATATATCGCTTTACAGTGCTTTATAGCCCTAGTACAGTCCTCTCTAAGTGGTTTACAGAGTCAGCATGTTGCTCCCAACAATCTGGGTCCTCCTTTTACCAACCTCTGAAGGATGGAGGGCTGAGTTAAGCCTTGAACCAGTGAGAATCGAACTGCTGGCAGTTGGCAGAATTAGCCTGCAAAATTCGTTCTTACCACTGTGCCACCATGGCTCTTAAAAACATCATAGAAGAAGGAGGTGGCAGTGTATTTCCACATTGTTGCCAAAACGTTACATGGAGAATCTAAGATGTGGTCAATGGAAACTGTACCTAGCCCAAAGGAGATTTTTACCTTATAAGTATTTTGCCAAGTGCTATTGGTCTGTTTTTAAATGTAGATGTGGGTAGAGTTTTGTTCAGTTTATATTTGGCATACCACCCAGAGTCTATTAATTGGGGTACATACACAGGGTGAAAAACAAACAAACAAACAAACAAACAAATAAATAAATAATGGTATTTCTCTGGTTTGCTCATATAGGTAGTCCTCGGCTTACAATCATAATGGAGCCTACCCAGTTGTAAGTTATAACAGTTGTAAAGCAGATCACCCATGTGACTGAGCTGATTTTACAAATTATTTTGAAACGGTTAAGTGAATCTTAACTGGTTATTTAGTGAATGCTGCGGTCATTAAGTAAACCCATTGATTGCCATGGGACTTTTTGCTGAAGTAAATGCCAGTTTTCAGCAAAAACATTGTAAATCACAGTCATGTGAGTGCGGGGCGGGGAGCCATCAGAATTTGGAACTGGGTCATAAGTACCTTTTGGGCAGGGTATGTTTTAACTTTGAACAGTTGCTGTTCAAAGCAATTACTGGTTGTAAGTCAAGGACTATCTGTATTGGGAAGTCATGTGTAACAACTTCAGAACGACCCAGAATATGAAGTTGACTGACTTATTATTTGGAGATACACACACACACACACACACACACACACAAATCATAAAACACATACAAACAAAACTGAGGAAAGGTAAGGCAAATAAGAGAATCAATTTGTATCCTTTGTAAATATCATCAATCCACTGTGGCATTGTGGAAAGAAACACTTATTCTAGACAAGAGCCATTTGCAATAACAGCACAAGCACAAGCTCTTTTGAGACTCACATGGAAAAACTTTTTTTAATCATATGTTCTATATAATCAATGTTTTAACATCCGAGAGGCTGTGACTCACCCAATATATGCAATTAGTTGCTGGGAATGGAAAGCATTTCCCATCTCAAATTCTTTCAAATGTCATGGCATGATATTAGCCCAGTGGTGGCGAACCTATGGCACGGGTGCCAGAGGCGGCACTTAGAGCCCTCTCTGTGGGCACGCGCGCCGTCGCCCCAGTCCTAGGCCTTCAGCTGGGTTTTATAAAACCTTTTCGCTTTAGGCCTCCACAGCCATGTGCAAAAAAAAAAAAAAAAAGGTTCAATCAATCAGTCAATTTCAACTTCTCGTGGGGAAAAAACAGATCTTGCAAAATTGGAATTGATTGATTGAACTTTTTAGCCCCACCCAGTCTGCCGTTACCACCACAGCCACGCCCACCCAATGGGCCACACCCACCCAATGGGCCACACCCACCCGGCACCCGAGGATGCATAAGTGGATTTTGGGTTGCAGTTTGGGCACTCGGTCTCTAAAAGGTTCGCCATCACTGTATTAGCCTAACCTTAAAAAAAAAGGATTCAAATAACTGACAATGGGGCTGTCTAAAAGCAAAGGGGGGAAGTGCTTCCAGCTCAAGCCAAACCAATGATATCAAACAAAAAGTTGAAGTTGGATTGGTCAACCTTTTTTTTTTAACATGAAAGTACATTCTCCTTACATCAATAAAATATACTTCTGAAGAACAACTTAAGTCTTTATCTGAGCATTTGGGTTTCAGTAGTTAATTGCATTCATAAAAAACAAAGGAGAAAAAAAGGGCCTCAGATAGGATGATCTAGCCATGCAGAACTGGGTTTGAGTACTCGTGATTAAACACTGTCCCTGTCTTTCCTCCATCAAAGTTAAGGAATCGAGACAGATATCATGCACAATACATGTTGTTCAGATCGAACAGTTGCTGTTTTCCAGTATACTTTATGTTAGCATTTTTCATATTTTATTTTTCCTGCAAATTAAACTTGTTTTTTTCAAAGGCTATATTGTATTACAATGGCAAAAATTCAGAGAACCAGTTGATGGAAGCAAAGATTTAATTTTCATTTGTTGCTATCCCTGCCAATTATCTGAATTTTTGCAGCCCAGATACAGTAATCCTATTTTTAACTTAATACATTCCAGACCTGCTTCTTAGAAGCTTTGCATTAGCTCGCTATGCATGGCAACCTAATTTAAATTCAGGAACAACACAGTAGATAATGAGAAGATGCATGCAAAAATTGTCTGGGCTGATGTCTTTTTTCTTCAAGAAGATTAGGGACAATATTTTAAAGCCTTTATATGGAAAAGTGTGACACAATAAAAACAGGCTGGGTAAAATGTGATTTACAAGTATTATGACAGATTTTAAAGTCTAAATTACATATGTAATATCTGATAACTCAATCACGTTTAAGTTTCCCAGCACAGCCTAATTAAGAGTCTGCTAATAAGATTTACTGGCTGTCTTCTAATCTAAACTAGCAATCCATGAAAGATTGCAAAGGTAGCTTTAATATTACCTTTCATACTATAAGCATCAGAAAGAAACCTCTGCCAATTTTATCTTGGAATGAATATCACATTTGCCATTAAGACAGCTAATAGCTCATGCATTTGCTTTCTTTATCTTACTCTGCCTGATTTACCTTCTTGAACAATCCAGTGAATTTTGTTATATTATGTCATTTAAGGTAGTGAGTGTAAAGGCTGACTAGTCCATTTTACCTATCAATCCACAGATTGCTACTGCCTGCATAGACATACCTAATTCCCACTGAAGGATAAAATGCTTTGGCATATTGCTCCTGAGATATAGGGTGAGACTCAATAACCAACTATTCAAGCATACTAGTTTTGCTAGTAGGTGGGCTAGAAGGTGGGCTTCCCAATATACCCAATATACCCAAAATTACACATGTTTTTTGAATTCTGAACACTGCAAATTATAGATCATGAGAAAAAAAAATACACATATAGATAAATTGTACAGGGTTTGTTCAGAAAACACCCCATATCTAGAGAGTAAAGAGGATAACCTTGATAGAAATTTAGAAGAACCATTGCCTAAGGAAAAAGGGCTGAAACATTTTTAAACTGTGAGAAACAAGTTAATATTCTGAAGCAGCTGAGGCAGACACCTCCCTGATTCACTAGAATTCCCTAACTAGTGGAGTCCAAACTCTTTGGAAATAGTTTTGAAACCATTTTTTCAATCTGGTGAGCATTAATAACTGTTTTTTGGATGGCCTCAGAAATCTTCTTTATTTGAGCCATGACGCACTTCCACATATCTGTTTCAGACTTTGATACTGAACATGCAGAATTCTATCTTTTAAATAAGGAAAGACCACCCATACTCATACTTGATTATCATCCCATTGATTGAAATATGTGACTTTAATTTCCCTTCAAATGAACTGATAATCCTAGAGGTTCACAAAAATTTGCCACACACAAATGTGTAGTTTTGGATCATTTTCTTTTTTAAAAAAATCAATGAACAAGTTTGACTCATTTGCTTAATGGATTTTCTTTATCTATCTTGTGTGGAGAACAAACCATGTTTTAGGTGATATTTTAGGTTAATATTGAAAATTCAAAAGGGCTCGCAAAAGTTTAAGCATTGCTGTATCTGCTTGTCCAAAGAAAATAGTAAAATTCAGGTTTCAAAATTGTCTTTCTTAGCAGGCTCCCACACAATAATAAAATGACAGATATTGTTATTCTTTGTGTCATCTTTATCAACCTAAGCCAGTGGTGGTGAACCTATGGCACGGGTGCCAGAGGCGGCACTCGGAGCCCTCTCTGTGGGCACACGTGCCATTGCACCAACCTCGGTAATAAAATAAATAAATTTATTTATTTATTTATTTATTTTAAATAAATAAATAAATTGCCCCAGCCTTGCCTCCCCCTGCGACCCCCTCCTCTCCAGCAGCCCCCCTGAAGGAGAGTCGCCCTCGAGCGTGGCCCACACGGAGCAGCGCAGCCAAGGACCTGGCAGCCAGGCAGCGTAGACAAGACCCTGCCCTCACACCCCATCATGCAGTTGATGCTGCAGGGCGCGGGCAGAGGGTGTGGCTGCCATAGCGCTGCTGGGCTGCCTGGGCAATCTGCAGCAGGCCCTGAAAGCGGTGAGTGGTCCTATGGGCAGGCGGGGCAGGGGATGGGGGGTAGAGCAGGGGCGGGGCAGGGAGTGGAGCAGGAGCGGGGCAGTTTTTGGGCACTCGGTCTCTAAAAGGTTCGCCATCACTGACCTAAGCTATAGCAATGGGTTTTATTAGTGCCATATTATTCCACTTTGCAATAATAAACCCCTGCTTTTCCTTCAGCCAAGATCTATGTCACTCACAGCTCACAGTCTCCCCAGCCTGCTAAATTTACAGTCTAGTTATACTGTTCTTTAGGAGACGGTTTCTCCTGGTTCTGTGTATCTTGATGATAGTTAAGTCTTCTCATGAAGGTAGTTATGGCATTTAGCTGGTGCAACTATAGATACCTTGAAGCAGCTAACACTCTTCTAGAGTCAAACTAATGAGCACTAAAGCCAGAATAGTCTATCAAAGCATGGCACCCGTTATTGAGCAAAGTCTGTTATTTAAAGATTTCATGAACCTAAAAGGTTCATTTTGAAGAAGGAAGAAAACCCAATCCTGTCTTAAAACTGATTGGTTAAAAATAAATGCAGATATATATTCTGGCAGCAAAACTGTCAGTATGAGGATTCTCTAAGGACAGATGAGGAATATGACCATTACAGAGCTGAAGACGGAACCATGGAAATCAGATTAAAAATGCAATTCCAACACTTCAGCAATGTTGCACTAATTTCATTTTGCATGCTCTTAGGCAATATCCTCCACTGTGATTTCTATGGTCACAGATCTCTCCAGAGAAAGTCCTTTTGGAATCCACCAAACGTCTTCCTTATCAATGTCTGTCTGTCTGTCTGTCTACAACTTGCAATACTAGACAATATCCTGGAGCTTTGTTAAAAGAATAGTTAAAAACTCAATGTTAAGATTGTCATAGTATATAATGTATAGTATGTACACATAATCTACACTTTATATACCAAAAATCCTAACAACAATAGAAGCATATATTACAGCAAAAAGAAATAACCAGAAAATATGAAGTGCCCGCACATCAGACCTTTATTAGTCAGCTGCAAAAGTATAAACTTCCTGAAGGTTTTGATCCACATTTGTCTATAGATTACCCAAACCAGTTATAAGAATGCTGTTTATTAGACAGCCCTCATGATAATATCTAATTCCTTTAAACCTTCAAATTACAGGTTCCTCTAATTTAAGAAGCTGAAAACATAAAAAGGGCACTATGTCTATGGTTACACATTTATATAAGGCTTCCAATCCTCTAGCTCAGGGGTAGGCAACCTTGACTCTTTTATGACTCGTGGACTTCAACTCCCAGAATTCCTGAGCCAGCCATGCTGAGGAGAAATGGAGAGGTTTCCATGCTGAGCCATGCTGGCTCAGGAATTCTGGGAGTTGAAGTCCACAAGTCATAAAAGAGCCGAGGTTGCCTTCCCCTGCTCTAGAGCAGTGGTTCTCAACCTGTGGGTCGGGACCCCATTTGGGGTCGATCGACCATTTCACGGGGGTCGCCAAGCAAGGCTGTCCGCCATTTTTTTTGTCCGCCATTTTTTTCCTTTTCCGGCGGGTGCCTTACCTCCCTAGGGCTGGGCCAGCTGGTGGTCGCCTGCTCCGTCTCTGCCGCTTGCCAGCTACGCCTCGGCCAGCGCAGGGGGCGGAACCACGCATGCGCAGCGCTCCCGGGCAGGGAAAGTCCTCGACTTACGACCGGTTGGGTAGTCCTCGACTTATGACCGGTTTAGTCCTCGACTTACGACCAGTTGGGGTCGCGGCATTAAAAAGGTTGAGAACCACTGCTCTAGAGGCAAGCTCAGTGCAGGGGTCGGGAAAAACACTGCATTTGGGTGCTTAGTATCATTTGTCTTTTGCTAATTGCACTGCCACTGTTAAATTATCAAGGACAAAAAGAAGAGAGCATCTTTTTCTCATTAGTATCTTACCAGAAATGTGACATAAATTAAAGACAGGAAATGAAATTCTTATTACAGTTTAGGTTGCCATCTTCTGCTACTATTTTTAATTATAATGCAAAGGAAACGTGGTTTTCTGCTAAATTCAGCACACTTATGAAGGTGGCCAACTTCATAAAATCTAAAAATGAGGATGTTGATAAATTTAGACTGTCCAAAGAAGCTATCATAGCAGGAAATTATGCACACATCTCATACCCTTTCCATGGCCTCCTTGTGATTGCAGGTAGGCCATGCCCTCCTTCTATGGCTTCCCTGCAATCCAGCTCTCTCTCTCTCTCTCTCTCTCTCTCTCTCTCTCTCTCCCTCCCTCTCTCTCTCTTCCTCTCTCTCACACACACTTACCCTATGCTCTCTTTCCATGGTCTCCCTGTGATCATATGCACTCCGTATCTTTCCTTGGCCTCCCTGCTCTTGCATACAGACACTCATGCACTCTGCACTCTGTTTCCCCAGCATTTCTGAGTTCACACTACATAGAACAGTCCCTCCCCTAACTTGCACATGCCCTGGGCTGGGCCAACCAAGGCCTCCCCGCCAACCCACACTCCCTCTGCTTCCTGTTTAACAACCCATGTATCTTTGGTTATGACAACAACTGTCACTGGATTGTCACTGCTAAGCAATGCAGTCATGTGATGTTGCACTTTACAAGTGCATCACTTAGCGACAGCAATCCCAGTCCCAGTTGCATTTGTAACTCGGGGACTACCTGTAGAAACTTACAAAGACTGAAAGGAAATAATTGCTGGAAGTTTTACTGTATTTTTCCGTCTATAAGACGCATCCTTGTATAAGACAGCCCCCAATTTTCTAAACAAAAATTCAGAAATCAACATTTTAATTATTAAACAAACCACATCTTTTTGGCAGTAAAACAAGTGGCCATGCCATCACACAAGGGAGGCGACTTCCTCCAATCAAATGGCGCTCTGAGGGCTTAGTCCCGCCCACCCCCTCGGCCATCAATCACTGTACTGAGGCGGCTTCCTGGGGCCTCTTGCAGCTTCAGCCCAAACTGCGCTGGTGAAAAACGGGTCATAGAAGTATTCAGTGGGACTGGCGGCATCCTTGGGGCAGTGCGATCCTCCAGCACCAGGCGGCATCTTGGGCCAGCTTTCTCCCCATCCAGGCGGCATCTTGGGCCAGCGATATCCTCCTACATCAGGCTGCATGGCAGCGGCATGTAAAGAACCCACACAGGCATGCCCTGGGCTGCGTAGGTTACCTTTATTTTTTCATGTATAAGGCGCTGCACTTGTATAAGACGCACCTGATTTTTGAACAGGGTGTTTGCAGGAAAAAATAGCATCTTATACACGGAAAAATACGGTATATTCAAATGGCTACAATCTGCTTCAGCAGGCTTTGAAAATGGTTAATTTGATGTGAGATTTAGAAGGCTATGAACTCTATATAAATGTTTTCTAAAATTCTTCCACTCAGCACGATGTGACCTCTGAATATCTTAACCAAATTTATACCATGTTATTTAGAACATTTTTGCATTTTACATTCTTCTTCTTTTCTTCTTTACTTCCTCTTTTACCTCTTCAGGTATTGAGGCAGATACAAAGTTCTGGCTCTTGCTCTTCTGATGGCCTCAACCATTGTTAATTGATGTTGTTATAGTGTGTCTTTGAAGTTGTCTCTCCAGCCTTTTAGATTTAATATTGTTAATCACCACTGCCCACTTAATTTTAAGGTAATCAATCATATTTTCAATGATTGTTTTCAAGTTAAACACGATGAATAAATCTAGTACAGGTAGTCTTCAAGTTATGACTGACCATAATGGAGACTGTCCATCATGGTCATAACCCATGATGGTTGTAAAACAGGTCACTAGTAACTGCTGTGGTTGCTAAGCAACCGTCACAGTCATTAAGTGACTGCTATAATCATTAAGTAAAACAATGATTCCCTATGGGCATGGTTTTGCCAAAAACCAGAAGTAAATGCTTGTTTTTGGCATAATTGTTGTAAAATGGTAAATGCAGCCCAGCTACTAAGTCCCCAAAGTTCAGTCGTGTGACCGTGGGGAAGCATGATCATTGTAACTTTAAATACAAGTCGTTAGTATCCCCCCATATAGGTCTTTCAGAATTTTGAACCATTGCTAAGCTGGTAGTCCTCATTTTCTGTGATAATTCCTGAAACTGACTAATGTTATCAATGATCATAAAACCTAACTTACTTCTCTTCTTTAATAGACCATAATGCATCCACTATTGAATAGAATAGGATAATAGAATAATAACTTAACTGTCACTTTGAATGTACATTAATCGGCATACATTAAAATGAAATTTTGTTGCACACAGCTGTCAAAGGGTCACCACCTCCAATATAACTACATACATGACATAAATAAATAAATAAATAAATAAATAAATAAATACATACATACATACATACATACATACATACATACATTATGTATATACCCACATATATTATATGACATAGAGAAACAACAGAGTCTAGTTTGGATTATGTATACATGTGCATGGTGAGAAAAACAAATCTTGCGAGTTTACCAGATGGATGGCATAGGGAGCAAAGCTATTACAGAATCGGGTAGTCCTGCTAGAAATATTTTGAAACCTCCTCCCAGAGGGGAGCAACAGAAACAGACCGTAAAGTGGGTGTGTGGGGTCTTTAACAATGCTTTGAGTTCTAAGCACATAGCGCTTATAAGCAGCATCCTGAATACCAGGAAGTGAGCTTCCTATGATCTTCTTGGCTGACCTTACCAATCTCTGTATGGACTTTCTAGCTGAGGCACTGCTGCCACCAAACCAGACAGAGATGCAGTTTGTTAAAATGCTCTCAATTGTGCCTCTATAAAAAGTGGCCAGGACAGAAGGAGAGAGATGTGCTCTCCTCATCCGACGCAAGAAATGCAGACGCTGATTTGTACACTTCACTCAGGATGACATGTGGAGAGACCAATTCAGACTGTTGTTATCTGATCCCCAGATACTTAATATTGTTGACCACGTCTACAGGTGCATCCTTGATACTGAGTGGAGTATGACTATCCCGGCTCTTTCTAAAATCTACAATGATCTCCTTTGTTTTATCAACATTTAGAACCAGGTTACTTTTATTGCACCAGTCCACCAGAGCCTTCACCTCTTCCCTACAAACATCTTCATTGTCATGCCAGATAAGACCCCCCACTGCCGTGTCGTTTGCATACTTCACAATATGATTCGTTGCATCTGGGATCAGTTTACATCCCTCTATCTATTGATGCTGATTAAAAGCATTTTCAGCTTCCAAGGGAGGAATGGTGGACTAGAGATGTCTCTGGAAAAGTAGCAAAGACCATGGAAATAGAATGGTTTTTTTAAACCCCTCTGGATAAGGAGAAGATGGAAAATCACCCACATGTTCTCCAGGCAGCTACTCCCTATGAGGGCACTGGACAGCAGTCTACTGAAGGTGTGAGTGATGAGAGATGATGGGAATAGCTATCTTGCTTGAAACTGTGCTTAGTGTGTTTTAAAGGACGCTAAGTTCAGTCATTTTCAAATCACTTTCAGATATTGCCTATTAAATGCTTTTTAAGCTATTAGAGATCTTCAAAATGACAAGTTTGAAAATGAAAGATAAGTTTGCCTTCAGTCCTGAATAAAAGAAAATTTTAATAAGTTTACAAATTTAAAATAAATAGTAATAAGCAAAATAAGATTTTGATTTTAAAAGTTATAAATGGACTAAGAATCCAGATAAATTTGAAATGTAGAAACCTTTACAATAAGATTTTGGAATTAATTATAAAGAACAAAAAATGTATTGTAGGAGATAGAACTGTTTCAGTTTTTGCAAGACATAACACAATAAACAATTTTATTTTAAAAACTGGACACTAGAAGGGACTAAAAATTCTAGGTAGAAGAAAAAACCAAAAGGCTACCTTTTTTATAATTAAGGAATGTACAGACAAAATGTTTATGAATTTGCCTGTAGGTAAGGGATGGAATATGAAGAAATTGTAACCTTAGAGGGAGTGAAGAGTCACTAAATTTGTTTACATTTATAATGAACTAATTTATTTGCATATTTTTCTTTTATATTTTTACTTTTCTTTTTTTCTTTGTACTTTTTATTGTTTCATTCTAGAAACAAGAAAGAATTTATACAATATATAATTTTCTAGATGTAAAAAAGCCAGTCCAATAGGCTACTGAACTCAGCAAAACTTATTTTCAGTATATTTTGTCTTTTAGGTCTAGATTTGACCCACAAAAAGTAGCCATTAATAAAAATAGATTTATATGTGCAAGTTATTCTACCAGGTTTCCCAGTTTACAGTGCAACTAAATTTACCAGTGACAATTCCTCCTCATTTTAACAAAAAATATTATGCTACAGTTAGTTTCTTCCCAAAACATTTTCATATTATGATGCATTAGTTCAGTTCTGCATTTAGCTTCTTTAGAAAATCCTTCCCCATCTGAACTATGAAGTGCTCATCCTAGTGGTCTTCTTTGCTGCTCCATTACTTCATTAATTCAGGTGATTGACAGCATTTCACTTTTTTTTTAACTGCGAATATACTCTCTGAAGCCCAGAAAGCAGCATTTCTGCTGTGTATGTTTTGATTATGAAATGTGCTTATGTACCCATTATAATGACATATGAAATAGCTCATGTTCCCAAATATGTATCCTTAGAAGGCCTTGGAATTAATTTATTAAAAGAAAGCATGCTGTAAAAAATTTAAACTAGCATTAAGGAAGGATATATTTGATAGTATTTGCAAAAACGTCTTCTAAATAAGAGACAATATTAAAATAGCCTTAACCTCTTGAATTTACCCCATTCACTTCCCCGTCCCCCATTTCCAAGTCTCAATTATTATGGCAGAACAAATAAGACATCATTCCTGCAAATTTAAAAGATACATATTCATGAAGAAGGAGAGAAAATCATTTCCACAGTTAATTGAAATAATAGAATCATGGAGTGCTGCTCCTCCAGGCAGGAAAGCTGCATAAAATGCTTTAAAAGCATGCTCTTGGAAAAGGGATGTCATCATAATTTTAAATCAGGGTCAGACTTGATTTGTATTCACTCAGTTTCAAAGAAAAAGTAGGGTTTTTTTTTCCTTCCAGCAGCTGTACTTTAAGACTGATATTACTAGAGCTGCACTTCCTATCTGAACCCCAAAAGCAATTGTTCTGGAATGACATTCATGGGAACTCTTTTAAAAAGTTGAATAAGGTGCTGAATGGAGAAGGAACCTCAAATTTTAATTAGCCTATGCATGCTGAGCATTAGTTTATCTTTTATTGTTTTCTTCATTATGTTTCATTTCATTTCATATTATTTTCTTCATTATATGTTTCATTTCATTTCATTTCTTATACTGCCCCACCTAAGCAGCTCAGGCTCCTGGAATCTCAGTAATATGTCTGAAACAAAATCTCAAAGTCAAGGTAAGCAAGAAAAATTATAGACATTTTAAGATATAGATATTACAAACTTAATATTCTTTTGCATTAAAACTTACAAGAACAGATTTAGTATGTATATTTATTTTATATTTAGGAATAAGAGTCAGTTTGGTCTAGTGGTCAAGGCACCAAGCTAGAAACCAGGAGACCGTGAGCCTTAAACATGAAAACTAACTGGGTGATTTTGGGCCAATCTCATTCTTTCTCAGTCCATCATATTAGGCTTGGGTAACAAGCCAGTCAATCAACTCCTGTCACAATGAATGGATCAACACTCAGTTAATCTGAAAAAAAAAAGTGGAACCTGCACTTGTGGAAAAACACTAGATAGGAAAAGGAAAAAAAATAACGTATGTTTAATTCAGAAGTCATGAGTAGAAAGTATTATGTCTGTCTGCTGTCTCTTAATGCAAATTCTCTCTGGTAGGATAATTTTGTTTCCTACCATTCCCTATGTATATAGTATTAAAACTGAAAAAATATATGACTTTTCTGCAAAATGTTTCATATCCACTGCACTAAAGCTTTTGTTACTAATAATGTTTTTCTTATTCACTAATGCAGAGTATGAATGATTTACTACAGCAGGAGAAAACTGCATAATTTAAGAACAAAGCAGAAAAAGATGCCACCCCTCCCACACACATACACCTAATTGGCAGTCAGTATCAGCAAACAAAGTAATTTTTGGAGCAGTCCATTTGTTGGTTTAAGAAACACATTTCTACTCGGATTAATTTATATAAACAACTTGGAGAACATAAAGGAAAACGCATGTGATTTTTAATGTGCCTAGCTCTTTTTTCTCAAAAATGGACCAATATAATCAACATAATGTTGATTAGGTCTTTCTTAAGTTTAAAAATATTGTCTAGATTGCTTACCATTTACTGCCCAGTGCTGTAAATATAGATTACATTTAGCTGAGAAGTCAGTTTAATTATTCTCCCAGGATGACAACATGGAACAAAGCAAATAGACCTCACAGTGTGGTATGGGGAGATTATATTAAAATGTCAAGTTCCTTTTGCTAAGAAACAAATCCTTTAAAAATGACCAAAAATAATCTATGAGTTGTGACCTTTAGAAATTTCTCTTGAGAGTTTGAGGATGTGACAAATTCTTAACGATACCTATAGACATGTTAACATCTTCCCTGTAGTGGGAGATACAAGTTTTTAGGCAACATTCAGTATGATCAATTTAACCTTTATGTTTACTTTCCAAATTTACTCTATGGAAAATATTTGATCTTTGGTATAAGAATAGAACAAAATGATCACCAAGTATAGATTTATAATTACAGTGTGCATGGCAAGAGATCCTCAGGCAGTAATCATTAGTGTGAGGATAGCAAGCTTTATATACAACTGTGCAATGATTGGATATGGATTAAGCCATTGCTTGATGAGATTTGTGGAAAATGGAAGCACTGTTATATTTATGTATGTATGTATGTATGTATGTATGTATGTATGTATGTATGTATGTATGTATGTATGTATGTGGCCACCCATCTTACTCTAGGATAACTCTGTGTAGCTAACAGTCATATATATAAGATCTAATTGACTACATTTAAAATCTAGTTAGTAGCCCTTTTCTCTTTTTATTTTAGAGACAGAAAGTTATTTTGAGAGGTGATAGTGCCCTCTGTTATAGATATCATAGCAAAATTCAGAAATAGCCTATAAGAGTATGCCTCACTTTATAGTAATACCAATTAAAGTATTGTCCAAGTTTTAACTGCTTGATGTACCAAAAGGTTTAAGATTAAGCAGCCCTAATTTAAAATATTTTAAGAACAGTTGCGTACTAAACTGAGGGTACAGTCCTTCCTCCTCGTTTAATGTTTAGATGAAGTCATGGGGAAAGATCAGCCATCAATTCCAAACATGCTAACATCAATGCACCAAGATATTGTACTGAGATTGGCTAAAGTTGAAACCAAGCAAGATGCAACTACTATTTGCATGTTCTGGCTTTGTGGCCAGTTTTACCTCTAGATGGGTAAGGACTAACTCTGTAGAAGCAGGTTTGTGAACTGGGGATCCTCCTGAATTCATTCATGGCTCTTAATCATTGGACAGGAAAAGGCTGTTACGAATGAAGGTGAATATATATGTTCCAGGGTGTTGTCGGATCCAATCTGGGTCGGTCACCGGGACCAGAGTGACCGACTCAGATTCGATCTGGGTAAGTCCAAGGAACTGAAACCCATCTTCAGATAGTAGTACCGTACACCAGTTGAATCCCTACAGTGTCTGGAGTTAGAAGTAACTCAAGACCTTATCACCTAGATTACCACAATGTGTTTATGTGGGGATGTCTTGCAGTTGGTTCAAAATGCAGAAGTCTGCTTATTAGCTGCTACATGTTGCCAAGGGCACATTACACCTGTGCTGAGAGTGCTGCACTGGCTTCCAGCATGCTTTCAGGTACACTTCAAAGTGTTGATTTTATCCTATAGTACCATTAATTGCTTGGCACCTAGATATTTTTAGGACTGCATTCTCCAGGATTAACCCAACTGACTCAGTTGTTCCCTTGGGAAGCTGTTGAAGGTGCCTCATTTCTGCAAAGTAAGGCGGTTTGAGGCACTCCTTTTGGGCAGCAGGCCGGCTCTTTGGAATAGCCTCCTGGTAGAGATCAGGCTACCTCCCTCAGTCTGCACATTTTGGAAGCTTTTATGACACAAAGAGCAGCCATCTGGGTTTTTGTTCTCTTGTTGGCTTTATTTAGCTTTGGATATTATTTATTTATGCACCTTGTTTGTATTACTGTGGACATTTTATGCTACATATATTTATTTCGCAACTGCCAGGAATCCTGCGATACAAGACAAATAAATAATATATAAATGAAAAAAATGCTGATAAAATGATAAATGGGAGAAGAATCAAAGATATTCTGACCACAACTCAATTACACTTAATGCACAAGTAANCCTTATAGAAATGCAGACATTATAGAAATAGTGTGATTCAAGTAGTGGGTATCTATGAATGGCATATCCAGAGTATCAATCATTAATATATAGTCATGACTAGTCTGTTGCAATAAGACTATGTACTGTACTGTGTTGTGTATTGTTATCTCACCCTTCACACCGGCAGCAAGACAACAAGGCAAGTGCCCTACGGTATTACCCTTAACTTATATTATCTGATAGATGCAAAGACTATGGGATCGGGCATAAATTAGTGTGTTGATAACTTCGTGGAGTGTTAAAATTTCAGTGCATTTTCTTTTAGAAAATGTTATACAGCTATTTAACCAATGTTCAATTTCTAAAAGGCAGTGAGCTCTCAGCCTGTTGTACAGTTAGTTATTAAAGTGTGGTTTTTGGACAACTTGGTGGCATCTTGTATTCATATTGTGTTTGTATATGTCTAGAACAACAAATAAACCAATAAGGTTTAGAATGTGAAAAAAGAGAAGTATAACAGCAAGCAACAGGAAATATCAAATCCAGCAGAATCATGAGTACTGCAAAAAGGCTACATGCCCATAATAGACCTTTTCTATGCTACTATTGATCCCTATGTCTTCAAATATTTACTTTTTTTTTTACTGGAGCTCTCCAGGTTCAAATGTAGTGATGTGCAGATCACATTTCCTGCTTGTCTTTTACCCTGCATCTTGGTGGGGCTTCCATGATATGATAGTCCAGAAATAGGGATTGTCTTATGATACTTATAATTAACTATGTGGAACTTCAATACTCTGCGGGTTGGTTAGTGATTGGGAAGTACCCATTGATTGGTGGCTGGGAATGATGCTAGCTCCAGTATGACTGGTCTGCCTTCTTTGAATCTGGATAGTATTGAATGGATAGTTAATTACATTCAAGTTGGGCTCCTTTATTTCAGCCCCAGGTTTCAGATCTTCTCTAGCTCTTCTGCTCTTTGCTGTTCATACCTGCTTATACTAACAACATACTTGTTTCAGAGAACTAAAATGTAATAATTGCCTCTTGCGTCAATGTATGCCTTAACCAGAGAACTGATTACATAAGAGAATGAAATTAAAAAGATAAAATGAAAAAATGAAAAAGGACTCTGAAATACCTATATTATTTTCTATCAAAATGTTTCACATCTCTTAAATTATCTGTTAAAGCTACAGATATTAAAATATTTTCTAATTTCTAATATTTTAACATTATTCTTTTAATATTTTCTATTAAAGAAATATGGAAGAAGCAAACCTTTATATGCGTAATGGCATTGCATTTAAAGGAGAAAAGAATAATCCCATATGTAAAAGCGCTATTATATCACTGCCTGGTTCCATAATCACTACAAGAAGAACAGAAGAAATATAAGAATACCTAAAAGCCATGTGGAAAGATTAATATAGAATTTTATTTTGGGTTATAGCCCTTTGTTAAACGTATTTTTAATTGTGTCCTTGGAAGATTTTATGTAATATGCACTGTACAAAATTTTTTTTACAATCACTTATAATATGTGCATGTACGTAAAAGCTAGTGTGGTGCAGTGGTTAAGATGCTGGACTAGAAGTGGGAAGAGCCAGGATTCCGGTCTTCCCATATGCAGAGAAGCTGACTGGGTGATTATGAACCAGTCATGCATTCCCAGTCCTACTCTGGGAAGTCAAAAAATACCTCTCTGGGTCATCATGGTAGACAATGGTGCATAACCTTCTACAAAGAAGTTGTTGTGGAATGATTCGGGATGACAAGGTTATATACTATATGTAACATTACATAGGATGAATGGCTATAGCACAATACTACTAAGTCCCTTGGAAGATGCTGCTCCCCCCTTTCAAAATTTGCTTCAAAGCTTTGCTAATGCAGTATTTTAATTCAGAATAAATACTAAGGACACAATGTCTATAGCAATTCAGACACACATATTCTAAAATCATTAAACTAGATCAGGGGTAGGCAAACTTGGCTCTTTTATGACTCGTGGACTTCAACTCCCAGAATTCCTAAGCCAGCATGGCTGGCTCAGGAATTCTGGGAGTTAAAGTCCACGAGTCATAAAAGAGCCAAGGTTGCCTACCCTTGAACTAGATGGTATTTTACTTTTTAAAATAAATAAGCATTATTTTCCTCAAAAAATTTGTGAGAAGTTAATCTTCTATAAATCATTTATTTATGCCTTCCAGTCAGTGTTTGACTCCTCAAGACTCCCTGGACTAGTGCTGCAGTTTTCTTGGCAAGCTTTTTGAAAATTGCTTGACATTGGCTATTTTCTGGGGCTGACAGAGAAATGACAGGCTTGAAGTCATCCAACTGGTTTCATGTCCAAGGCAGAACTAGAACTCATGGTTTCTTAGTTTCTAGTGTGACACCTTAACCAACCCCTCAAACTGGAATTTTCTATGCATCCATAGAACTTGCCTAAAATAACTGTCTAATCATTTATTGCTTACTACAAAAATATTTAAGTCTCCTAATAAAACTAGTTTTTCGCTGTTGAAAACCTTTGTTTGAAAACTTTAAAAAGAAGGAAATGCGGTTTATCTAAAATTAAATGTTTGTACAATCATGCTCAAGAATGCATTAAGCAGTCTAACATTAAAATATTGTATAATATATTTTTAAAAAACAATATGAAGGAGAGAGAATGACGCAAGATTACATAATATTTTTCCCAGGAAAAATGTAACTTAAAAGAAAGGGGTATTGAAAACAGGCTTCTCATTCATGTTTACTGAACTGTATAAACAATAAACAAAATGAACAAATGAAATCTTTTAAGGAAGTGTTTTTTGGATAAAATCCAAGAATTAATATTCTACTTCCTAGTATAATTAAGTGCTTAATATAATAGCTCAACCAGAAAATAGGTGTCAATAATTCGTATCTTAGTCACCATCACCAGAATGAGTTCTACCACAAACAGCATGTTTTTAACTTGGTTCTTATAGAACATTAAAAGTTTTATAATGGAAACAGCCTCCCAAGCTTTATTTAGGATAGGGTGGGAGCTTAAGTATTGCCTATGTATTCAATAGGACTAGATATGCCTATTTTAAGGTTAGCATATTTTAAGGTGTTTTTATTTTTAGCTTCAGTGGGAAAAACTGGGGATGGTTGGATATTCTTTATGCATTCTCGAACCCAAATATTTCCTGGTTCGTAAGTCAGTTTAAGTGTCTCTACTTCATTCACAGAGCATGACAGCTAAAATTAGCCTCTGAAATGAACACTCTTTAAAAACCATCTTCCGATTCTTCCAAGCCTGTTATTCCATACATGGAAAATACCATTATGTTACCATTGCATTTCTTCAACCACAATATTGTGGCAGTTATAAAATAGAATGGGCCATATGAAGAGAGCGATAGTCATTGAAATGTTATGCAATAGCAAGCTATCCACAAATCATCCAGTTGTCATAATTATTTATTTAATTCATGAAAATGTGCAAATATATTATTATCATCCTGTTAGAATTAACCAGAATTAACCATTCAACAAAATAGAGACATTTACTGCAAAAATATAAATGCTTATGCAAGTGGTACACAATAAATTGCAGTATAGTGAAACCTCAATTTATTGAAACAATTAGGGGGATGAGATGTTCATTATTTCTTTAAATCACAAATCATTTGTGGAAATTTGAGTTATTAATATAATGTTCTGTAAATGATGTAAATTTCTATATATTAGGTAAAATTAATATAAAATTAGCTTCCTTGACCAGACTATTTCAGATGCAACGGCCTTGCCCATTATTTCGCTGGCAAGAAATGTGATCTATTGAAACTGGAAGTCCAATAAATGGGAGGGTCTATTAAATTAAGGTTCTACTGTACTGAATGTTAGAATTAAGAAAATATTATTCAAATTTACTGTTCATGGGGAAATGTTAGAATTATTCTAACAGAAATTAACCCAACAAGTTACCCAACTTGTATGGCAGAAATTAACCCAACAAGTTACCCAACTTGTATGGCAGAAAGCTGCAAATCCCATTTTTGTCATCCCATCTATCTGCTCTTAGGTAATGTGTAAAGTCAGAAACCAAGATTCCAAGACCAAGCAGCAGTAAACAATTGAAAACACTGTGATAGTTTTCATATACATTAGGCAATGCAGCAGAAGTCACAGAAAGATGACCTAAAGACCAAATTAGTGGAGAACTCCAGAAACACAATCAAACAACAGAGCATGAATCTACAGCAAGGCTTTTCAACCAGTGGTATGGGTATCACCTATGGTACATTGGCACCTGGCAGGTGGTACGCGGCCATCCTAGAAAAGTGGTAGCGGGGGAGGGGAATGAGCTGAACCGGTGGTAGCACCGCACAAGCCTGAGCGAGAGAACGCTGGGCTCAGCGGAAGCGCCAGGATCAGCGCTTCTTTGGGGCTATCAGGGCTCAGTGGAAGCGCCAGGATCAGCGCCAGGCTCCAGCTGGAGCTCAGCGCTGATCCTGGCGCTTCTGCTGAGCCCAGAAGAAGCGCCAATCAGCTGGAATGTTGCAGCATCTCCAGGGTCTTGTGATTTACATTCAGATGCTTGGCAACTAATTCATATTTATGATGGTCACAGTGTCCCAGGGTCATGTGAAGTGACCAAAACCTGCTGCAACCACCCAGCAACTGGGGGAATAAAAACCAAACACCCGCCACCCCATCTCCTTTGCCAATCCTCAACAGAAATGCTCACAACAATGAAAACCTCGGACAGGAGGAAGAGTGCCGCCGGGCGGGCAGGCAGGTGTCTTGCTCGGCTGTGGCTTGGGGGGAACTTTTTTCAGTGCCATTGTAACTTCAAACAGTCACTAAGCGAACTGTTGTAAGTCGAGGACTACCTGTACTTTATCACTTTTTCCCTTTTTTGGGGGGGGGGTCATCAAGTTTTTGACACCTTGCTAGGCGACTGGTGGTACTCCGATGTTGCCATATCCTAAAAGTGGTACAATGGGTGAAAAGGTTGAAAAGCCCTGCTCTACGCAAATGAAGTTTACTGCTTTCACAGATGCAGATTGATCTGAGGTGAATTACATGCTTAATTACTATCAAGAAAAAAATGCCTGTAATCAAAACAATGGTTATGGTGCTTGCTAAGGATTCTAAGTTAAATACCGGTAAACTAAATAATCCCGATAGAACAAGTCAATTACTTAAGTATTTTTTTTCACATCAATGTTAATCATAAAGTCCATGCTGATTATCTATCCTAAACACTATGAAAATTAATCTTAGTTCTACAATTTTTCCATTTCTCTAAAAGAGCACAGTTTGTACCTGAAGCACTTAGTCTTTAGAACTGAATTTGGACTTTATGAGTGAATTCCTTCTATTTGTAAAAGTACAATCCCAATTTTTAGGATCCGTCTTCAAAACGCCCCAGCAATTTTCTAATGCAGTATTGTGCCATGAAGTCTGTTTATTTAAAATCAGAGTATCTGCCTGGATTCACATATTTTCCTACTGGTTTCCTACATTATTTTTTTCTCCCAAATGATTTGGGTCTTGTGATCTTGGCTGACAATTTTAATTCTTCCTGGATCCAGGCACTTCATGAGAAATTAAAATCTCTTGGCTTTTCATGGGCCACAATCTCCCAGATGGATTATGAACATGTATTAGCTACTCTTAAGCAATAGGTTATGGAACAGAGATACAAATGGACCTGTCAGTTTTACCCAGGAACATGTTTTTGAGTTGTACTATTCATCTATTCCACTCTGCTAAGTACTTCAGCTGTACAGAAGTCCCCAAATACAGAAGGGCGTTATTTCTGTCTAGATTTAATGCCTTCCCAACAGCTGTTACTAAGGGGAGATATGGGAACATCTCATTTGAGTGGAGACTGTGCTCTGGTGGTGTAGGAGGAATTGAAATGCTATCATATTGCTCATTTTATCCTAATACTTGGCAGGAGTTGTTATCTCCATTTTTAGTCAAGCATCCTGGTCACTCTGATTCTTCTCACCTCCAAGTTGTTAGTATCAAATCAATTTGACTCTTTTTTGCCAAATGTTGCTAAATGTTGCTAAATGTACAATATGCCACAGTCTTTGTCTAAATAGCGCTTAGATATTTATTTGGTTTCGTTGATTACTCATCTTAATTGTGGCTGTTTATCCAGTTGACTATGTTTATACATTATGCATGAATGCATTTTATTTATTTTTATTAAGCTGTTTGGATTTAAGAATTGTATTTCTACTTGGAATTTGCTTATGCTGGCCTATAGTAAACCATTCCTTCATTCAGGACAGATGTGAATGTGTTGAGTTTGTGTGTGTGTTTGTACTCTGCTCTCCCCTGCCTTGCATTTGTCTATGTTTATGTGTATGTGTGCCCTGGAACTATAAAACGGGCTGCATACTTTCCAGTCTGGGTCATGTGACCAGGAAGGAAGTGGCTTAGAATGGAATAGTTGGTATCACTCCAAGCCACTGCCACTTGCCTCTCCCATAGTGATGCACCTTGGACATTTTTCATTCCTTTTTTTTCCCCTCCACAGCCTCTAATTGAATGTGCCCAGTGGTGTGCTACAGCCAGCTTATACTGGCTCATGAAACCCTATTGTTACATTTTCTGGAATTTTGTGAGCCAGTTGAAAGCACAGCTGAGCCATGACATTTAGTGCGTCAATCACTTGTTCAGCAGCTAATAGCACAGCACAGTGGTGGCAATGCAGACAGCAAAACCTGTGGTTAAATATTTATTAGTAGATCACTTTTTGAACAATTTTGTTTTTCATATATTTATGTCATGGTTCCGATAGATGAAACCCATCAAAAGAACTTCCAGGCAATATCTTCCTTAAAGAACATTTTATTCGGGAAACAAAGTATCAGCACTACATATTTGTACCCAAAAACTAAATTCCTTTCCCCCCCATACAAAGTAGCAAAGTGCAATTTCCACCCCCAATAAATTGTCATAAATCACATTCCCCACTTAGGTAAAAGTGCAGGCTTTCTCCCCAGCTCCTCAGCCTGCCAAAATGTTATCAGCTTGTCCTTGGGTTCCCACAGCAGTGTTAGTATTATGGCTAGCTGAGCTTTCATCCCACCCCCACCCCCCGCTGCACCTGATTTCTAGAAGCAAGAAAAAGCATGGTAAAAGAGAAGAGAAAATGGCTGCATTTTCAACAGTTGTCACAGCGGGAACATCCAATGTTAGCAGCGTTGACAATTTATTTGTATCCCACCATTATTCTTTTTACAAATACCAAGACGATGAACATATTCAACACATCTTCCTCCTATTTTCCGCACATCAACCATCCTATGAGGTGAATTGGGCTGAGAGAGAATGACTGGCTCAAAGCCACTCATCTGTCTTTCATGGCTAAAATAAGACTAGAGCTTATGGTCTCTCTCTTCTGCCCCCACACTCATTCTGTTCTGCTTTTGAAGAGTTATCCTCTTGATATTGAAGCAGACCAATGGGATAGAAAGACAGAATCCTGATCCCCTTCACATAGTTTCTTTCCAACATTTCACTTGGTTGAAAAAAAATCAAAAGAAAAATGGAAAAGGGTAAAGGGTAAATGTTCTGTTAACAGGAGGAGATGCAATGTAATATTACTGTGCATATTACTTATCTCTTTGTAAAATCTGCTTTGAATTTCTCACATAGATAAATGAAGGGAAAGCAGTATAGATTATCCACAAATGATTAAAATGAGACCCTCTACTCTTGCCATGAACAAATACTGGAAAAACACCTTTTCCCCTAGGATCTGGCCTGGGTGGAAGTTGCATGCGCACTTTCTTGTCACCAAGGAACACTGTACAGTGTACAGTGTTCCTCCGTCACATTGAATGGATTGAGAACTAATAGGGAACCTCGCTCTTAGCTGGTATCTGGGAATTGTAATCCTCATGTCCTTCAAGAGTTTGCTTTCTCCAGCAAATTCTTCGCAGCTCAGTTCATCCAAACATATTTTTAAATGGCTTAAATTCATCTTCTACTATGCTAAACACAATTAAGATGGCTTATCTTTGTGAAGATAAAAATATCTTGGGAGTTCCAAAGATCACATTGATCTACACAAACTTCAATACAAAGGAGGCAAAAGTCCAGACCTACTTCTGCTTCTTTTATTTGCTTCTGAAAAAAATGCTATTTATAGAGATGTCAAACAATCCTTTTAAAAACCCGACTCACAGGGACCGTGTCATGGATATTCTGATGGGAATCAGTCTAGTTAGTACACTCCTTATTCTCTTTCCCCCTTCTGCTTCTAATTTGTGAAAAGGATCCTGTAAGCTTATGCTTAATTTTGATTAACTACAGCTTGCCACGTCATCAGAGCTGACAATCTACTATTCATTTTAACTACAGTTTCTTTGAAATGATCTCCAAGCACATGCCAATTAAGATTTGTGTCATTTCTCGGCTTTGAACAATGTAAGAAACCGTTACTAAAACACAGGAATAGAAGACTATCTTGCGACTTCCAGATGAGAATTTTGAGATTTGGGAAGGATACCAAGGGTGTCCTTGCAATAATAAAGCTTACTAGCTGCTGCATTCCTTGCAATCTATTGTTTTATTTTTATTATTTTATATTCCACTTGCTTATTATTGCTCAAAAAGAAGTGGCTGATAATTTAAAAGCCTTTTCCACCTTTCCCTGCAAAAAAAAATGTGGCAGGTTAGCAAAGAGACACTTTGCCATTTTAATTATGTACAGTAGCTTCAATTAGTCAGGGAACTAGCAAGCAATGGAAATACTTTTCATTGTGCAAAAGTTCAAAAAAGATTTGCTGTTGGTATCCAAATCTGAATGAAAATAATAATTCTTATAATAAAAAATATGTAGCTCAAATTATTTCAGATGCAGAACCTCATATACAGGTGGTAGATCCTTCCTGTTAAGATCCACAATGGATAAGTAGAATTAGAAATATGCATTTACTCTGTTTTGTTATTAGTGGCTGCTATGGTTAGCTTATTATAGTATTAAAGCTAGTCTCCCAGTAGATGACCTTTAGACTACTATCAGGGCTAATAGCTATCAATCTCCATGACTTCTATGAATGGGTCCAACCATTTTTTGAAGCCAGCCAAATGGGTAGCAAGCACCACATTCTGTGGTAGCAAATTACAAAATGTAATTACATGTAATGTAAAAAAAAAATGTGCTGCCTGAGAAAATATAAGAAGTTTACCTCCTACTAACCAGACCAATGCACACAAAACCCAATGCCAGTAAAATTATTTTGCAGAAGCTGGGGGGGGGGGAGAGGACCATAAGAATAATTCCTTCACCTTGATGGAAAACATCAACAATTAAGTATATCATTAACAATCTACTGATATCCGAAATTGCTGCCTCTCTCTATCTAACAGCAGGGCTGGCTGTGAAACCCACCCTTTGTTCCTACATTAAGGAACCTATGACTGCTATTACACTGAAAGCTTATGCATCAGAGATAAATTCCTTGTGCGTCCAATCACATTTGGCCAATATTCCTATTCTATTCTATTCTATTCTATTCTATTCTATTCTATTCTATTGAATTAAAGTATTACACAGTCACTGTTTTAATTTGGGGTGTATTGCCTTTTCAAAGTCAAGTTTTCCTAAGGCAGTTTATAATTTCTAGAGATGAATTTAAATAATAACTAGTGGCTTGCAGAGTTTACTACTCTGACCTTTGTTTCATTAAAAAAAGTGTTGGGTCTCAATCTGAAGAGATATAAATAATATAACAGAAACTATATAAAATATTCAACTGTACTGTACGCACATTTTCAGTGTCTTAATATTCTGCAAATTTTATCACATCTTCCAACCACCTCACCCAAAATTAAAACATAAAATTAATGCCACTTTAAGGCCAGTCTCAAGGTGTTATATTAGATGATTTCCAAAATGCCATCCGGTTCTCATGTTCTGTGATTCTATTACAAGTAAGTCACAAAAGTACTGAGATTCAAACATATATGTGCAACTCATTTCAAGCAACTCATTTCAAGGAAACTAAAAAAGGTTTCTACACCATCACTAAGAAATGTATTATCAAGCAACTGTGGAAAGAGCCATAATGCAACAATACTATTGGATGTTATAGGTGGATTATACTTCTCAAATAGCTAAATCACAGTATTTAAAACCAAGCAAAGGATACCTTAGATCAGGGCTTTTCAACTCATGGTATGCGTACCACTGGTGATACTTCAGCACCTGGCAGGTAGCACACGTATGATGGGTTGAAAAGCAGCGGCAGGGCCAGAGAGGCCTGGGGGAGAGTCAGCTGGAGCTGTCGTGTTGCCGGGGCTCTGCTGAGAGCCCAGGATCAGCGCACACAGCTCCAGCTGATCGGTGCTTCCAGCACACCCGGAAGAGAAACGGAGGACGAGGGGTGACAGAAGAGAGGATATAAAAGGAGTAAAACCGGTATTTTTTTTCCTTTTTTTTTTTTATGTTTGTAACATTTTGCAAAATTGTAGAATAAAATACAAAACTACAAAAGCAAATAGTAGGACACAGTGGGGAGGAAAAAGGGAAGGAAAAGTGAGGTGGAGAAGGGAAAAAGAAAAGAAAAGATATTGACTTCGGACTTCCTCTGCTGCAGCAGAACTTTTTACTTTTCCATAATAGTATAAACTAGCCATTTCTATAACAACAAATCAATCTAATCAGTAAAACCCAAAATTGCCCCCTCTTTTTTTTGGGTCATCAAGTTTTTGACACTTTGCTAAGCACTGGTGGTACTCGAATATTGTTATGTCCTAAAAGTGGTACAATCTGTGAAAAGGTTGAAAAGCCCTGCCTTAGATAATAGTCATAGAGTTTGCAATTTCACTATGGATTATTGCTCACTGCTGCACAATAGGCGTTTTATAGTATTGTTTTATCACTTATGAAGGTATGGTACAGAATAAAAAGAGCTCGGTCACATACAGAGATAGTGATAGAGACAGAGACAGAGGTAGAGAGGTAGAGAGGGAGAGGGAGAGAGAGAGAGAGAGAGAGAGAGAGATGCATAATCCACAGGCTGTATATACAGGTGCTTCTACAATATCACATGGACATATATATGTTTCAGCAGTTATGCTATTATAGCTGTTCATTTGAATTCATCAGCCCTGCACTCAGACAAATGTTTTAACACATACCTTTTCTGTTACATATTCCTACTGAAAAATTTATGTATGTATTATGGGTAGCTCACATAATTAAAACAAAGCAACAACACAAAAAATAAACTGCAAGAAAATAATAAAAATACAATAACCCTTAAAAACCAAATTAAAAAACTAATTAAAATTAAAACCATAAAAAGCAGGCAAGTGCAAGTCACCATCAGTATAACCATTTAGCAGGCTCCAAAGCATAACTAGGTCAAAAATGGTTAACTTACAGAATACACAATAACACAGTTGTAAGGGACCTTGGAAGTCTTCTAGTCCAGGGCTTTTCAACCTTTTCACCCATTGTACCACTTTTAGGATATGGCAATATCCGAGTACCACCAGTCGCCTAGCAAGGTGTCAAAAAACTTGATGACCAAAAAAAAAAAAAAAAAAAGGAAAAAAGTGATAAAGTACAGGTAGTCCTCGACTTACAACAGTTCGCTTAGTGACTGTTCGAAGTTACAATGGCACTGAAAAAAGTGCCCCCCAAGCTGCCTGCCCACCCGGCACCGCTCTTCCTTCTATCCGAGGTTTTCATTGTTGTGAGCATTTCTGTTGGGGATTGGCAGCGAGGGTGGGATGGGGGGGTGTTTGGTTTTTATTCCCCCCATCTGCTGGGTGGTTGCAGCAGGTTTTGGTCACTTCACATGACCCTGGAACACTGTGACCGTCATAAATATGAATCAGTTGCCAAGCATCTGAATGTAAATCACAAGACCCTGGAGATGCTGCGGCGCTGATCCTGGTGCTTCCACTGAGCCTTGACAGCCCTGCAGCTCCAGCCATCTCTCGCTCAGGCTTGTGCGGTGCTACCACCGGTTCAGCTCATTCCCCTCCCCTGCTACGACTTTTCTAGGATGGTCGCGTACCACCTGCCAGGTGCCAATGTACCACAGGTGGTACCCGTACCACTGGTTGAAAAGCCCTGGTCTACAGCATCCATGGTTTGCACCCTTTACTTTCTCCAAGGGGTCCTAGTTTTATTTTAGAAAGTGAATTTAAGGTAAATCATAGGATCGGCACAAAGAGGTGCTTTGCAAAGGGAACTAGCCGGAGTAACACGTTTTCTTTAAACACTGTGTCTTTTGGAAGGCTTGTCACAGTTGCGATGGGGGATTTCTAGATTCTCTGCATGTGTATGCACAGGAAATGCTTCCACTGGGGCTACTAGCAAAGAGAAGCATCAATGTGAAGATGACCTGGGAAAGATCTTACACCAACTGGGCCGAGCTTTCCAGAGTCCAAGAGGGTGCTTCATTCTTGTCAACATACTTTACAAAGTAGCTCTTGAAGTATTTTGCATAGTTCTGGAAATTAGGCCAATTAACATACATGGCTATTTGTATCATATCCGGCATTATTTTTTTAATGATATGGTGGTAACAGATTCTGGAATATTCACCTTTGAATCTTAAATTTCTGTTATCCATGATAAGACAGCATATTTTAACACAACCTCCCTTAAAGGATACATTTTAGCTGTTTTAACTGTCATTTCTCCATTGGGGACATCAGCCCATTATGGTCTCTTCTGCCAATTTGAAACGCGGACAAGATTTGAAAGTCATTGACCCCCTGTGGGTGCTGCAGAGACAAAAATATTTTCACCTTCCACTCCAAGAAAAGGCAAACAAAATAAAAGGTTCAGTAATGACAGAAAGAAGAAAGTGACAAAATATGTCAGTTTCATGCCTCTTAGCTTTCTGTGGACTCTGCCAAAACCTAAGTACAAAGCCATCACTGGGACATCTCTTAAATCAGTGATGGCGAACCTTTTAGAGTCCGAGTGCCCAAACTGCAACGCAAAACCCACTTATGCATCATCGGGTGCCGGGTGGGTGTGGCCCATTGGCTGGGTGTGGCCAATTGGGTGGGCGTGGCCCATTGGGTAGGCGTGGCTGCGGTGGTAACGGCAGACTGGGTGGGACTAAAAAGTTCAATCAATCAATTCCAACTTTGCAAGATTTTTTTTCCCCGTGAGAAATTGAAATTGACTGATTGATTGAACCTTTTTTTTTTTTTGCACACGGTGGCGGAGGCCTAAAGTGAAAAGGTTTTATAAAACCCAGCTGAAGGCATAGGACTGGGCGACGGCACGCGTGCCCACAGAGAGGGCTCTGAGTGCCGCCTCTGGCACCCGTGCCATAGGTTCGCCACCACTGTCTTAAATGGTCTGAAGCTGTGGAAATGTTTGAGGAAGAATTCCCTCCAAAAATGAAGTCACAACATCTCAAAAAAGCTTCAGAGCACTTTCAGCTGCGACAGAATTCAGCTGATGTTGAAGACCTAGGCTGCTTTCAGACTGGCACCAAAACCAAGAATAACAAGCCCTTTCACAAAGGCTATTTCCACACTAGCAATTTATAATACCTTCTAGAATCCTCCCAACCACTGTTGTGCCAAAATGAAAGTGGCACAGACAAATTTTTTTATCACTACAATGATACCTGGGCAATCTTTACTGCAGAAATTTCCTAAATTGTCTACAAAACCCAGTTTACCTTTACTATACATTTCCATAAGCCCATTTGGAATAGGCATGGCAATTAAAGCAAGGGTGAAGGGCATATATGGCACCCAAAATATTTTATTTCAACGTCCAGAAACCTTTCAATTTTAGCTACCAAATTTTAAGTTTTAATATGATCAAAGGAAAAATAGGAAGTCCACAGAGAATAGCCATATTAATTGTATCTATCTGATTGATGAAATGTCAATTCAGTTTAAATATAAATTTAGTACATAAATTTAGAATGGCCTCTCACTACATATAGTTTCTAACTACATATAGGTCATGCTACAGGTAGTCCTCAATTTACAACAGTTCATTTAGTGATCATTCAAAGTTACAACGGCACTGAAAAAAAGTGACTTATGATAATTTTTCACACTTACGACCATTGCAGAATCACCATGGTCGTGTGATCAAAATTCAGATGCTAGGCAACTGACTCACATTTATGACCATTGAAATGTCCCAGGGTCATGTGATCACCTGAGATCTTCTGACAAGTAAAGTCAATGGGAAAGCCAGATTCACTTAAAAACCGTGTTACTAATTTAAAAACTGCAATGATTCACTTAACAACTATGACAAGAAAGGTCATAAAATGGGGCAAAATTCACTTAACAAATGTCTCACTTAGCAACAAAAATTTTGGGCTCAATTGTAGTCATAAGTTGAGAACTACCTGTATTAAGAAAATTTATCCTGTGATACTTAGCCTCCTGACCAATTTCTACAAAAAAAACACAAAACTGTTCTCTCACTCAGGCCCATTATTTGATTATTCTACCCAAGTAATAACTAAATGCTTCTATTATAGTTGCAGAATGTAATGCAAGCTAGTAATTCTAATGTTTTTCAAAGTATCTGTTTTGAGGGGGGGGAAGCTTGTGCCTTATATACACATACCTAGCTAAAAATCTGACTGAATTCAGTGAGGTTTGTTTCCAAATGTATGTATATGATTTATTGTAGGTAAGTTGCAATAATAATTAGTAGTTTGGTACCTTACCAAATCTATTTTTAATTTAATTTTAATAACAGACCACAAATATTCCATATTTTTGAACAAGTTTATAGAAATTTATGTTTTACAAAGTGAGATACCATCAATCATATCAATTCTGAAGCTTAATTTTGGTATATTTAAGTTTCACTATATTGAAAGGTTATTTAACCTTTTTTGAGGAGGTTTTTCTTACAACCTTTTACCTACAATGCAAGGATGCATTTTTGTCCTCCTATTTTAAATTTTCTGAGCAACATTCACAAACAAATTGAAAGCACTGAGATTGGTTGAACATGAATATCTTATCAAAGGATTTCAGCTCTTGATTTCTGATAAAGCTACCTATACTAAACAGTCTGCATCAAAAGAAATACAATTTTTGTCTTTATAGGCTCATGCCTATACCATTTGATGAAAAAATGTATTGTTTGGCTATGTGAAACTTATCCTCAATAGTAATGGTAGTTTCTTTAATCAGCTGCTTCTTTACTCATTATTTCCATCCTTTCAATTTTCCTTTAATGATTACATTTAAGGATTATTCTTCTGTTTAAGACAGATGCTCTACTGCATATATTTCCTACTTATCTTCACCAATGAAGTTTTTATGATACAATTCAATTGTATATCTGAGAACTTCCTTTCTAACTGTAAATCCTTGTATGGTAGTGACCTTGAACTGTATTTGACTCAACAACAATAGTGAAACTGACAAGTTACATAAACTATTTCATCACATTTTTAACTACATTTAAGAATTCAGTATTATAGTATCTACAACAGACATGTCAAACTCAAGACGTCACGTATCAGGATGGTTTTGCCATTGCCGGCAATGGGGTAGGCGCGGCTTCCGTGTGACGCGTCCAGCCCATGGGCCGGCAGTTTGACACCCCTGATCTACAACATCAAATCAACTGACATTCTTGGAAACTCAGAAGCTTGTATTCTATTTGGAAAAGCTTGAGTTAACTTAATAAAAGTACTGACTTTTATTTTATTTTCTCATACAAAATCATTACACAAAAAAAACTTTCATTCTTGGGAGAACCATACATGGTACACAATTTTCTTACTGATACAAAAGAGTCTGAACATCATATGGATCACATTGTTATGTAAGCAAGGAAAATCTTTTTCCCATTAATAATACTAGTAAGGCAAACCTAAGACAATCTAGGACAAAACTGCACTGAATAAAAAATGAATTATAATTATCCTGAAAAATGAATAACACATTCTAAACAAATGTAAATTTAAGTCATGTTCTTCCATTTAGCTCAAGAATTTAGTAGGATATAAGAATCACTTCTAAACTGAGCAGGATGGACTTTGTTTTCGTTTTTTTAAAAATAAAACATTGGATGAACGAAGCAAATTTGAAACTTTTCAGTTAACATTTTCTTCCCCAAAATTTAACTGCTAATTATCATCTTTAAAAACAAGTAGCAAAAGCATTTATTACAGATTTTTATAAGCATTTAAAGCCAACCGCCAACTCTACAGCATTCAAAATTCCCTGAAATTACTTAAGAAGTTGATAAATGTTGTTTCAGATATTGAAGAGAAACTTAAATATACAAAACATGTTTTTGAACATGCAAATAAACAAGAGATGGTTGGCATACAAACTAAGAAAACAGACAAAAAAGAGGATGAAACCAAGCTTCAAGAGGGGAATAAGGCCTATATGGATAACAAAAACATTCAAAGACTTTTTGGGAATTATTATACCAATTTATATAAAGAAATTGATAAATGTAAAAAAAAGGTTTTTTTAAAAAAATCAACCAAAGCAATAAGTATGGTATTTTGTGTGTTCGTGTGCGTCAGTGTGTGTGCATGTGTGTGTGCATCTGCATGTGGTATATGCAAAGATAAGCAGCAGCATCCCTACTTTTTCAAGCATGGGAAAAATTATTTATTTGGCTATGTATTTTAATAACAGCCTCCTACAATCTCCTGATTTTAGTGCAATTTCTTAAAAAGAGGTTGTGAAAAAACCTCATGCAGAGCAGGAAAAATACCCCAAATATATGAATAACAATAATCCACAATATCAAAGTAACCATCAAATATTGCTACCACTGGCCGTGTAAATTAACCAAAAAGGAACCAAAAAGCTGGTATTGTTTACAATACAAGCTCCTATCTAAAAATCTAGGCCTCACAATGAATAATCAATATAATCAATAAACAAAAACTAAAGCCTGACGTTAGTCAGGTAAACGACCACTGAACTAAATTGACATAAACAAAAGATTATATATGACAATTTCTATTCAATACAATGTTCAAATGCTTTCTGAGAACTGTTGGCACCACATTCACATAAACACTTTCTGGCTTTACCTTACAATTCTCTCTTACCCCCCCCCCCCAAATCTCATTCTTTGCCAAAGGAAATCTTCCAAGCCAACGTTTCCACTGACTCAGTTTGATTACTGAAAACTTCACGTCCAAAGAATAAATCGTATTAGTTTGCTGCTGTCTTCACACGGTAAATTATAAATCCGAAGGGAATTTGGGGAAACGAGCATACGGAAATCCTTTCGCAATGCCCTCTGTGCATTGACATGACACATCATCAGCACCCCAAATGAATCTGTGAGGGGGGGGGCCGCCACAGCCGAATCGAGATATCTGACACATCTGCCATTACACTTCGCAGGGGAAATGTAAACAGATAAGGCTGCAGTTCTAGCTGACGTCGGATCGCGAACGACCTCGGCCACCAAAGGTTTCCCCCCCTGACACGAAAAGGATGCTAAACCTAGGAAATGACATAATAATGTTCCCACAGCCGTGAGAGCCGCACGCACGCATGCATAATAACGACTGACTCATTCGCTTCTGGTTCTTACCCTCCCCAAAGATGCTGTGATGTAGAGGAAGAAAGGACGGGGGCGATTGCCAGCGCCACCCCAACCCTCCACAGCAGCCCACGCAAACAAAGCAACTTCTCCCTCCCTCCCTCCACCCACCTGCCCACCAACCTACCCACCCGCGGTCAGCGCAGCAGCAGAGATAAGCCAACATGCCAGCATAACGAGAGCCTCCCCCGTCAACCCGCCAGCACCCCCCCCCTACACACACACACACACACACACGAAGGCGGCGACTCCCCTCAGGCTTACCAGAAGCCCCGCAGTCCGCAGCCGGCCCCGGGAGGCCGAAAGCAGCAGGCAACGCACAGGTGCGGGAGGGGTTTTTCCTCCAGGGTCCGCGCTCCCGGGTAGGCGAGGCTTCCTGGCCTCGGCGCGATCCTCCATGCACCACGCTGCCTCCGCAGCGGCGCCTCTGGAGGATGCTGAAGGAGGACCGGAGTTGGCGAGAGAGAGCGAGAGAGAGGGGCGGAGCCGCTGCCCCGAGTCCTTGCAGAATCCGGCTCCTCCTGGCGGCGGGGGCTGCCCAATCCGCCGCGACCCGAAGGACGCTTCTTCCCTTTCTCCGCTCGCTCCTCACGGCGCCCACTTTGCCCGCTGCGGCTTCTGGGCGCGGATACCTTTTTCTTCCCACAGGGAGCGAGGGGGGGGGGGAGAGAAGGGAGCCGGGAAAGCGCACGAGCCCGCTCAAGAGGCGGAGGGACGGCGTCCCTTCAATCCTCCCCGGCCCCTTCTGCTCCCGTTTCTCTCGCAGGCTGGAGCCAGCGGCAAAAGGCAAACGCGGCGAGTTGCCATCGCGTAGTCAAAGCCCGTGCCGAGGAAAGAGAGGCGGGGGCAAGGGAGGCGGCGGCGATGGCGCGCGGCGTTTGTTCGGGGGGGGGGGGGGGGGGGGGGGGGGGGGGGGGGGGGGGGGGGGGGGGGTGGGGGGGGGGGGGGGGGGAGGGCGACGGGGAAGGAATAGTAAGGGCGGCCTTTGCCGCGCTGAGAGCAGAGGGTCGTTTACTGTCCAACGGAGCGGCGTTGCAAGAAGCGTGGCTTAAAACGAAAAGGGGGACGGTTCCCCCTTTCGCCAGCGTTCAAGACCGCGCGCGTTTTCCGTCCGCGCCTCCTTTCCCCTCCTCTTTTTATCTTTCCGGGTGGCCCTCTCCTCCCTGCTTGCAATTTTGTGTGTGTGTGTGTGTGTTTGCGGGTGTGTAAAAGCTAACCCTAACCTCCACCTCTTTGCAGGGGCTGCAGAAAGAATTGTGGGTAATTCCAGTTGCGCCTCCCTGACCGCGGGACTCTCCCGCCCGGCCCAACCTCGCACGCGCCCGAGCCGCGCCCCCTTCAGCCTCCAGGGAAAAAAAAAAAAAAAAAACCTTCCCAGGCATCGGGAGACTTGCTTGCTGGTGCCTTTCCCTCTTCAGCGCGTATTTTGCTGCTAAACATCATCAATAGAGGACGGTAGTAGCTGGACTCATCGATCCAGTTAAGCCGGGAAGTGGGTGCGAGCTGTAACATGAGAGTTATGACTGACGATCCTGAATGTGGTACCCAGTCGTACCCACGGGCATTTCCACTGGTGCCCACTGTGCTCTCTGCCTCACCAGGTTTCCCAACTAGCACTTTGCTAAACAAAACATGAACTTCCAACATTGTCTTGCTTTCTCACCTAAATGAGGCCCATAAGAGATAAGGCAGCTGTAGTTCACTGGGGAGTTTTGCAGAGGTATCTAGGAGCAAATGCTGGAGGGCAAAGAGGGTGGCTAGAGAGGATGTCAAGCAGCGTTCTGCTAAACTCATTTGTGAGCTATAATAGCTTCTGTCCCCCACAGCAGTCATTTTATTAATGGCCAAGCAATTCCAGCATCCAATGTTCTCAACATGCCCAAATGTGCCCACCAGCCTAGAAAAATTGAGAATCTTTTCCACAGTGTGGTACGCTGGTTGAACTTAATTAAACAATGACATATTTCATAAACCAAGATGAAACGCACCCTAGTGTAGCACTAAACATGAAGCCATTAAATGTCAGGACCTCCAGAATACTTGTAGAATTCCACTTGTAGGATAAAAACCACATTCAGAAGCACAGAGCAAGCCATATCGTTGTCTTTCTTTTCAAAATCTCTGCCATATTACTACATTATTTAATTCCAGAAAATGAGGGTACTTGGGGGGGAGGGAAAAATGGGCAAGTGACAAATGTATCATAGGAATCAATACATAATCACAGCTTTTACATGATGACATGCTTATTATTTTGACGACATGGTTTACTGAGCCTATGTGCTATAAAGCCACAGTTCATTTGCCTGGTAAGAATTGTTATAAGACAAGTAGGAATATTGTGTAAGAAAAGGTTTCCCCAGTGCCATTTAATGCACTTCTGAGCACATCTGAAAGACAGAAATATAGTTTTAAGTATTCTTGCACCTCAACATTATGAAACTAAGAACCACATACAAATATATTAACAGTCATATTTCAATGTTTCTGTGTCTTTACAAATAGATCATTTTTACCTGGCTCAGTATCAGTTTCCACCTGGCTCAATATCAGTAACTGCAAGAGGGATCTAGGAGTCCTATTAGACAACCACTTAAATATGAGCCAGCAGTGTGCTGCAGCCACCAAAACAGTCATTGCAATCCTAGGCTGCATTAACAGAGGGATAGAATCAAGATTATGTGAAGTGTTAGTACTGCTTTATAATGTAAATTATAAAGTAAATCCACACTTGGAATACTACATCCAGTTTTGGTCACCACAACATAAAAACAATGTTGAGACTCTGGAAAGAGTGCAGAGAAGAGCAATAATGATGATTAGGGAGCTGAAGGTTAAAACATGAAAAATGGTTGCAGGAATTGGGTTTGTCTAGTCTAGTGAAAAGAAGGACTAGGGGTGATGTGATAGCAGGGTTCCAATATCTAAGGGGTTGCCACAAAGAAGAAGCTATTCTCCAAAACACCAGAAGGCATGACAAGAAGCAGTGAATGGAAACTAATCAAGGAGAGAAGCAACCTAGAACTAAGGAGAAATTTCCTGACAGTGAGAACAATTAACCAGTGGAACAGCTTGCCTTCAGAAATTCTGGATGCTCCATCACTGGAGATTTTTAAGAAGAGATTGGACAGGCTGAAGTCGTAAAGGATCTCCTGCTTAAGCAGGGTGTTGGACTAGAAGACCTCCAAGGTCCCTTCCAACTATTTTATTCTGTTATCTGGATTGCATTTATCAATTCATGTTCTGGAAAAATAACTTTAGAATATATATGTGCCCTTGAAAACATCTGTGTGTACAATATTGTCTACATTAAAATATTTATTTAAATGGCTGTCCATCTTAAGAAATTCTGGGCAGCTTACGACAAACATAACATTAAAATTATGTTTGTTGTAAAATTAAAGGATTGAAATCAAGGCAGGACACATTTATGCCTAGACATCCAGTGTGGAACTTCAGTATGAAAAGAAGCCAACAATGAGTGGGGGGAAAAAGCAGTTCTTCAATATTTTCTGCTAACGGGGTGAAAGTGCAAAAGAATAACCTATTTTTGTTGCAGAGCACATATCCCTCCCCTCTATCCTGGAATCCATATGAAAATGGTATTGCCAGAAAGTTAAGCTTTTAGTATTAAATCTCTTTAAGCTGTTTTTAATTGATGTGTGTGCTTGTGTGTGAATTCTTTCAGAAAACCAAATACGGATTACACAAAATACATTCAAATAAGATACTGCCATCTGTTCTGTAAGAGAACCGATGTAGTCTGATGGATAACTCAATAGTAAAGAACATACTGATTCAGACATTATTTTCAAGTCTGCAATGTGGATCCTATGTCTCATAAACACATCTGATGTTCAACTAATCAACATATTATATGAACAGACTGCTTCAACTATTCTGGAACATTACTAAAATCTCTCCATCAGGATATGTTCCGAGATCAGCCAATTCCATCCACCCTTTAAGTAAGGAATTCTATGCATGAAAGCAGAATTTCTGTTAAATTGAAGATAATAAAGTCACCCTAAAGCTTGAGAGCCAGTTTGGTGTAGCAGTCAAGGTGCCAGGGTAGAAACTGGAAGATATGAGTTCTAGTCCTGCCTTATGCACAAACTCAGCTGGGTGACTTTAGGCCAGTCACTCTCTCAGCCCTAGGAAGCAGGCAAGGGCAAACATTGCTAAGAAAACTACAAGGATTTGTCCCAGCAGTCGCCAGGTGTCAACACTGGCACAAAGGCATAAAAGAAAAAAAAAAAGCTTAACTCCTGAGGATCTCACAGATATGTCATCACGTCTTCCAGAACCTGAAAAGTTGGGCAAAATGGCATTGCCACAAATTTACTGCTTTTCTGCAAGATTTTGCTGGTGTGGAATTGTAATGCTCCCTCTCCCTACTGTAAAAACACTTTACTAATTAACGCAAAATGTAACTTCATTGCTTGCTCGTTCTGCCTATGTCTTACAAGTGTTATTAAGAGAGGAATGGCATTTTTAGAAGCCAAAGTTGAATATTTTACCTTATCTGAATAAGCTAGTTATATTCCATCTGCAGTTTGAAATTGCACACATAAACTGTTGAGTACGTTTTGCTTTGCTCATTCCCTAAAATCAGGCATTTGTTCCCCAGCTTAATGTAATGTTACTAAATGGGGAGACTGGCAATGACATTATTAAATCTTTCTAAGCAAACAAGTTGGGGCAGAACAAAGTATTATGACTTCAGTTAAAACAGAGTTGCTTCACTGATCCAACCCAACATTGGTTACACAGCAATGGGCATTCTTCTCTCTGTTATCTGGCTATGGAATATACTTTTTAAGGAGGTTTATTTGACTTTCAGATTCCTAGTATTTAGGAAAATGGAAAAAGTATCTCTCCTGCCAAGCTGCTAATTAATGGCTTGAATTTTAGCTTTGATTTTAATTTCATTTTATGTTTTATACAGTAGTCTATGTTTTTTATTTTAAGCTGCCTTGACTGCAGAATAAGCAAAAAGATAGAATATAAACAATATAATACATAAGTTACAATAAAATGAAGGTTCCATAATAAAAATAAAGTGCATAAATCACATTAAATATCAGCAAAAGCATGGAATGATTGGTCAAAGATATTTAATACTATATTTTTAAAAGGTTTGGTTAAGTAGTATTCAGCATGAATATCTGGGGGGGAAAATGAAGGGACATGCGAGATGTACTGCAGAATAGTCAATGGGATAACGACATTGTGATTAACTTTTCATAATAAAAAAGGCTTATATCTTTAATGACGGGGCCAGAGCTATAGTACTCTGATCTTTCAGTGATGTCTCCTCCCCACTTTTTCTGCATGAAGTCCGAGCTGATGCTAAACTATAATGTGGTTTGCTTGATTTTTACTTAAATCATTTATGGTCAATCCATTAAGCCATGGTTGATTAAGCCATGGTTTAACACAATGTTTGAATTCAAATATGCCACTACTATGGATGCTTGGGGAGGGGTTGCTTCCAAATTGCCATTACAACTTACAAAACTTAGCTACATTTGTCTACTTCCCCAAAGTTCTGACATGCACAATTTATTTTTTGGCATACATGTAGAACAGTTACTATTCTGTGATTTTTTTAAAATGGTACCATAAGCCACATGCCTAAATGTGCCAACTATTGACTAAATTGCATCTTTAATACAATGATATTTGATAATATCAATAAATGATCATACTGGTAACATATTTATTCCAAATACAGTCTGAGTAAGTGGTGCAGGGCTTTTAAGATGTCAGTTGAACAAAAGTTGAATATGCAAAATTAATATTAATCTGGATGTTTAATACTGATTGAAGAAAATTGCTTCAATAGATCATATTTAAATACTGGAGAATATAGTAAATAGAAAATAGTTACATATGCAAATTGAAAGTTAATTCAACTTAGATTGCTAATAATTTGAGATAGGGTTTTTTTCCCCAATTTTATTTGATGGGGAAATTATTAAAGTAATGGCATGTAAGCCATGCAGCAGCCCAAGCCCTACAACACACCTTTCATTTGCATGAAGGAATAATCCTTCCAGGATGAAACACTGTTTGGTTCAGCTGAACTGCAAACAGAAGTATCATAAAAGCCATTGATCTCATGACACAGATTTGAAGGCTGTACGGAGAAAACATGGCCTTTCGCAAATGTCAGCAAAAGCTTAGGTGCAGGGCTTAAATTTGCTTAAGAGGATGCTTTTTATGTGAAAATATGGATACATCAAACAAAGGTAGGTTACCATTGTGCCTGATCTGAGATTACTTCCACTGCTGATAGTATACTGTATTCAAAAGTTTTAAAACAAAGAAGCTTTCTTTGGCATTATATAAATGTTAGGAAAACATAATTAATCATGGGAAATAATGTCTACCTATCCATTTATCTGGAAAATTTATAGGATCTTCTGTGCTGTGTTAGTTTAACTACTACTTAAATACATTACATTTGTAGCATGGGATACAGGTCAGCAATTACATTCTGTTTTGTCTGGATCTTTGAATGAACAAGAGGGAAAAATCAAATGAGTGACTACCTCATAATCAGTTTTCAGAAATTATGCAATAGGAAGCAAACTGATCCTTTTCCCCCCATTAAATATGTTGAATTCCAAGTACATGGTTTTAATGTATAAAGTTAGAAAGTTGTACCATTGTTAGGAAGTATAGATAAAAATAATTAAAAGCAAGTGGCATGTTTGTTTCACCTCCTTTATACCCACTGACATAATTAGTGTTATTCATGATAGTATATTGCAAAGTTTGAGAATGGCTCAATATCTATGTCTGGAAACAGATGTGAGAATAAGAACTAGATATTATATTTCCCAAAACAGGGAATCCAAATTATTTTTTTTCCCTTTTTCACCCAGCAAAACCAGGATGATCCTTGAGCTGACCTAAATTTCAATATGGGTATATAAAATTAGTAACTTCCAGGCAATACATGGATCACTAAAAGGCCACAGAGAACAGCGGAACTATAGCACAAGTTAATTCCTAGCCATACAAAAATGTTCTCACTGAATAGCTTCCAGGAACTATCTTTCTCATGAACACTGGGTTTCCAATTCCTTTCAACCATGCCTAGAATGTTTGATGACAGCTGAACAAAAGATAAGAGATAAAGCAGGCTGGTAGCAAAAGGCAGATTTTATCAGCTACACGTTTCCAGCACTTTGGAAAAAGTTCATTCAAGATCAGTAAACCAAATATTTTCCTGAATGGGATGCATGTAAATAAAAGTTTGAGGGTTAAGTGGGCAACATTAAATTTTAGGACAATTTGCTTTGAGTTTCTTTGCTTACCATTATTTTAATGTATTCTAAAGATTCAGGACCAAAATACACATCCCATGGCAAGTGATTTATGAAAACTTATCCAAACATTTCTTTTGAAAATATTAAACTTCATTCAAAAGACTGTAAAATAAAAAGAGCATCTGGAGAATAATGTTAACCAGGTGGACTGTTTTTAATAAGGCTATAAATACATTTTCAGCAGTACTGAGAGAATGCTATTTATTTTTTATTCAGATATATTTACCATCTTTCCGTAGAGAGTACCTAAGTAAATAATATATAAAAACTATACAAAAAAGGCAACTGCAAAATAAATATCATGAAAGTGTTTAATTTTCTGCATAGCATTTTCCTGATCAAAATCAAGAATGCATAATCAATGAAAAACTGGATAACAATTCATGGAGAGGAAGAAAAAGGTGGTTTTGCAGTTAAATGTGAGACAGATAACAAGCACTATGTCAACCAATAATTGTAATGTGTTAAAACTCCATTGTATTGTTGTGACCTGAGATAGCCTGAAGCCTTTTGATGTATATGAGTTCATCAATATCTTGCTCAATTGTCCTGTTAAAAAGTGTATTTTTTTTTCAAAGTGACCACTTTGAAATCTGTAATGGAATGTTTTGAGAGATTGAAATCCTCTGATATGCCTCACCCTTTTTTCTGAATCCTGATGTCAAATATGACCATTAATTCTTTTGTACAAAGTTGGACTGTTTGGTCTATGTTGAATTTAGAAGGATATTGCTAGCAAAGAATGGTATATCTCACATCAGACGAAGAGTATGTGATTAATACAATAAATTTCTAACACATTACAACTTTTAAGTGATAAGATACTTGCCTTAAATATAACTTGTACTTTGATAACCACCCTGTCTTTCCCCATCCCCCCTTTCTGCTCACCTCATCCCAATTTAAACCCTACATCAATTTAGCACCTCATGCAATTCATGTACTTTACTGTAATAATCTGAATAGGCGCTAACAGAGTCCTGATTCATGACTTTAAAGGAATGTGAATCTGATCTCCCATTACAAAATACTAATCCTCATAATTCTTCCAACTTCCTTAAAAGATGTATGTATGTTCCCACAATTAGGATATGGAAGTCTCTTTCTGAAAATTGCTTATAGCTAACAGATGAAGCATACACAACCTGTGTTTTTAAATCAAACAGCAAAAAGCAAGCAGGAAAATGAAGACACTGCAAATATTAAAGTAAAAAACTAGATTCTAGTTTCTAGTCTGCTATGAGATTTCCAAACATTCTTAATTTCAGAAAATTCTTTTACTTTCCAATCAACAATCCAAGGAACACCAAATATACAGTATATGATAGATTTGATAGAGGATATCAAATGTCAAAGACTATATCTTATTATGAAATGTCGAAGACTGTATCTTATTATCATTCTGAATAAAGGACAGAAAGCAATGTTGGGTCTACCCAAACAATCCCTTTGGAAGGGATCTTGGAGATCATCTAGTTTAGTCTCTCTGTTCCAGAATCTACAACAACAAACATTTCTGACAGATGGCTATCCACCCTCTGTTTAAACATCTCTAATGAAGGACAGCCTACCATCTCCCATATCTATCTGTTTCCTTTTGAACACCTCTTACTCCTAAGATGTTCTTAGTGATGACTAATCAAAATGTATCTCCTTGTAATTAAAACTCAGCATTTCTTGTCCTGTCTTCTTGAGCAACTCTAAACAATTCTTCCCTGTCTTCTACACAACAGCCCTTCAGATACTTGAAGACAGCAATCATATTTCATGCAACCTTCCAGAAAATAAAACAGTGAGAAACATTACTGAGGAACCTAGAGGGATTTGCCACCTTGGAAGCAGCCTTTTCCAACCCAGTATTTTTCAGATATAGTAGATTACAGCTATTATCAATCCAAACAACATAAATTGGTTCCATATATTGGTGAATACTGTTGCAAATGAGTCTAAGACACAAAACCATCACCCATTTGCGCGCTACTATCAGCCCTCTACATCTATTTATACAGAACAATTTAAAGATTGCCTAGCATTAGCAGAACATATTAATATTTCCTTTGGGCTGTACATTTAATACATGGATTAGATAAGCAATATGCAGCCTTTGGTATCCACAATATCCTGAATATATATCAATAAATTATATATTCATCCTGGTTGGTGGAATGAGGATAACAACATATTGGGTAGCGTGCACATAGAAGATTGTGACATAGAATGTAAAAGGACAAAGTAGCAAAGAGTATGAAGTAATAAGTTTAAATAAAACTAAATGCACAGAGATCTTGTTCCATTATACTAGGTAATAGAAAGGGGAAGGATGCAATACATTTGAATAAAGGTGATCTGATCAAATCAAATCAAATCAAATCCAACCATTATTATAGCTATAAGACAGATTTTTAAAAAATGTTATAAGCTAAACAAAAGTGAAATCAATATAATTTTTAAGTTTCAGGGAGAATGGCTGATGTAGGGGAGCATTTTTGCAATGCCCCAGCAAATGGTAATGCATTCAGCCTGTTCAGAATGAAGGTCTGGCAAAATTAATATTAGTCTCATTTTTTTCATTGTGGTCCTTAACTTTCATTACCAGAGCTTGCAGATAATTTTCATCTCTGAGAGTTGTGTCATCGGCATAGCATTGTTATTAACATTGCCTCCTTAAACTTTAAAACCACACTGATCATCTTCTAATCCAACTTCCCTCAATAAATATTCAACATATAGATTCCCTAACTTACATGTTCCAGAATTCTCTTACTTTACTTTCATTCCAAAAAATCTCATCACTTTTTTTTAAATTCCATCCATGCAGTGCCTAACTTGTTTTTCTGTTTTTTTCTGATGTACTGAACATTTTTTACATAACAAAAGTAGCAGGTTCTCACAATACATTTTCATTGCTTTCAACAAACATTACTTCTTTTCAGCTGGCTACTGTTACTACCCACTGCATTTGGACCATCAATGGCAAACCTTAAAATATCTTGGTGCACTTAAGTAAACAGATTAGCTACTAAAAATTAGTAAATGATTAGTAAACTTTCCACCAAGGACAGACATTCACTTTTATTCTCTAGTTTTTCCACCATTTATTTTCATAACTACCTGTTAGTTACTCAATTCTTCATCCCAAATATAACTCACTTAGTCTAAAATGGATTGTTTTTTGGTTCTATGGTGCTAATGGTATATAATCGAATGTTAGCAAATTCTTTGCATACAAAAGTATACGCACATCCCAACCAATATATTCTACTTATATAGTTATCTATAAATGTATGGAACAACCAAGGGGGTCCTCATATATTATTATCTTAGTTCTTTTTCACTGTTGAATAATTGGCTAAGTTTTCTTTTCTTGTGCTTCCTCAGTTTCCTCAGTGACTGCTCATATTGTGTTCAGCAACTAAATTTCCTATTCACATAAAACAAGATACAATTAAAGTCTAGTTGCTTAATTATAGTCTCTCTCTCTGAAACAACAAACCTGCAGTACTTTTTCTTTCTGACATTCATACATTTCTCCATTGCTTTTTTTGTAAAAAAAAAAAAAAGTGCCGGAACTCACACACATCATACAACCCGCCTTGCCTACCCTACAAGGTTTCATCCCAAAAAGGTGCCGGAACTCCATTCTGGGCGTTCTATGAGGAAAAAAAGCCCTGCATTTCTCCAAGATTGCACAAGAGCAGAAGAGATCTGTTCTGCCTAGTAGAAAGTTACACTGCATTTACTAGATTTCATTTACTGTCATTGTCATCTTCCAAGCTGACTTATGTTGCAGTTTTTACTGTCATTGTCATCTTCCAAGCTGACTTATGTTGCAGTTTTTGTATAAAGTCAGCTTCTGTTTATATAGGGGAGCAACAACATTCTTTCAATACTCAGGTACGATATTAATGTCACACTGGTTGCACAGCCATTCTACTCCGAAGCACATCTATATTTTAACAATTCTCTACTCCATCCAGTCCAGCAAGTTTACTGTTATCCAACATTCTTGCAGCATTTATGACTTCCTTTCATGTATTTTTCCCCTTGGGCACTAACATTTATAATGCTTGTTTGAATTCCACTTGATATCAGTATGTGCCATTAAATAGCGAGTTGGACTCTAAGCACAAATATATGGAGAGGCTGAAATAACAGTATATTTGATGTGCATAACACATCTCAGGTAATAATTTCCTAGAAAATAGCACCATCACATCCAACTGCCAAAGAGTACATTTACAGCAGGAAAGAAATTAATTAGCACTCTTTGTTTCATGCAATCAGTCATTCAGCCACTCCAGGAACATATCTAATTTTTTAAAAATGGTTTTATTATATTATTATAAGCCAAAGGTATTGTTTTGTTTTGATACATTATATTATTTTCATACATTGGTATTTATACAGTGTTGACTAGAGATAATTAACACTATAATGTTTAGATAACTTAGATTTTAAACTTAGAAAAGAAAAAAGATATATCAGTATTAGCTATGATTTAAAATATTAATGTTAATAAGGAGGGGAAAATATTATGAAAGCTATATTTTATTCTTGTTACTAAAAATATCTAATATAAGGATATTAATAAACAAGTATCTACATTGGGGGACATTTCAGAGTTACAAGAAAAATATCATTGTCTAGTTCAGAATCATATCAGAAGTGTCAGTCTCACCAAGTAGAATATACCATGAAAAGAAGGCTAAAATTACTTTTACTAAGATTGACTACAATAACATAATCTGCCAGTCTGATTGTGAATGCCTCCTCCCCTTCTTGTATCCATTAAATTAAGATGGTGTCTATTTGAACCACTTATATATCCCTTCTTCTTTTTAGATTTAAGCTACGTTTTTCTCCTTGTTACTTTGGTAAAGATAGACAGCTTATCTCATTCCACCTTCAGTGGAACAGGATGATGGAGAGCTGCAGACAAGGCTACCATACATATATAACAGAAGGCAAGTGTTACCATACATGTATAACAGAAGGCAAGTGTATTAGGATATTCACTGGCATAAATTGACCCCCAAAATATATTTTTTTTTAAAAAGGGTAGATAAGAAAATCTAACAACAACAGGAGTAGATTCCATTTCATGGATATACATGAACTAAAGAGTAACCCTGTTAGTTATATTCAATCATGATAAAACTGCTGTCTCCATTCCAACAATTCCTAAATATTCTAGTAACAGAATTAGTAGTAACATTCTTCTGTTTGGTAGTTCCAAGATAATACCTGAGATGCTGGGCATATGTACCTGGATCTTCTACTCCACAATAATATTATTTCAATTGTTTAGTTCATTGTTATTGAAGATATTAATATGGCAGAGGACGTGAACTCAGATTTGATACATTTTAATAAATGGGACCACCCTAAAGTAAACTGAAAATAGCTTAAGAGATAATAAAACACTAATTATACAAAACACGTTAGGAGGAGTTTGGCAGCACGTTTTCTGGCTAACAGATTTTATTAAAAAACAGAAACTTTTGTGAGCTGCAACTCACTTCACCAGATGTATATCATGGCTGGACTAATGTAGGATTTAAATCAGGTTAGGAGAGGGAAAGGGAGGGAAAGATAGCTACATTACACAGATGCAGATCACACATGAAACAGCAGATACAGATTATACATGAAACAGATTAAAATATCTTATCAATTAACAATTGTAGTCAGTTTAAAACCCATTGTGTTTGTTGAGACTTTTGAGGTGTCTTGAAACGTTTTGATGTTTGTGAGTTCAGCAATCTGTTGCCCAATGTTGCTGTTAAAGCTTCAGTTTCCCAAAATTGTCACTTTGGGATCTGCAATAGAGCGTCCTGGGAGATTGGAATGCTCTGCTTTAAGTCTGATCTTGTTTTTAGTCCTGATGTAAAAACTTTTGGCTTTGTAAAGTAAAGGAATTCCAAGTAAGATTTGTTCCATTTGTCCAGAAGTAAATTGCTGAATTTTGCATTAGATCTACCACATATGAAGGCACCTCTAAATTTGGCTGAAAAATATTCTTCCTTTTTGTAACCTTTGATAACTTTAAATTGGTTTTTAATTTAATTCCAAAAAACAGACTGTGGGACAAATTAAGGTGATCCACCATTGACAAAAGGCTGCTTCTACTTATCCAGTCTTTCTATTCTAACACATCTTGGAGAGTTAGACACCTCCCTGGGATCACCTTTCTGAAGCTGTTTCAACTTAGAGAAGAATAAGGCAAGATTATAATGCTTCCTTAATTTTTAATGTCTATATAAATTCAATAATTTTAGTGCTAATAGTTTCTGCTCACCACTTTTCAGTCCTAACACAACAAGAGACTCTAGCACTTTTACATGTAGACAAGATAATTATTATGTCCATTTCCCAGTTAGAAATGAAAAGGTCACTAAGGGCTTTGGCCTTTTTTCATTTAGAAAAAAGATTAATAAAATATCATAAAAATCAAAGTTCTAGTATTTATTCAACACTATTATAATTTTCAAATAGCACACCAACCGAGCAGATGTGTACCTATAAACACCCTGATGTGCTATTCCACACCTCTTTATATTGCAACACACATCTTTCCTACTAGGTTGTTGTTGGTCAGTGTAACTCCACAGCTATTATGAGATTTTTTTCATTTAAAAAGGGGCTCATTGTATCCCTGTAGCCTGTACAATTTTCTTAGCCAAGGCCGTTCCCTCAGCTTCTTTATGGTACTCAAATTTGTCCTTGTAACATGTTCAGTATTCTTGAAATTGTTCAAACGTAAGTTTATTAGAGTCATTCTTGCACTCCCAAAATATATTAAGAATGCTATCTTATGTTTAGAGATGGATTTGGTTCCTGTAAATGACAGAAATTGGTTCCCAATCATCAATATTTAGTTAAAATTAATTTTCTTTCCCATAGGTTTGGTCCTTAAAGGCCACATATTAAATCAACATGGGTTAAGAAAGCCATTGGTGAAATTCATTCACTGGATTTCTAAGCGGAGAGCCTCTGCTGATGTAAAGAGTAAGGAAGATGGCCTTGAGGGAGATATGCAAGTTCTATTGCTAAGGTGACTAGAGGTGAAACATTTTCTAAGTCCACAATGTCCAGATAACACCATCGAAGTGCCTCAGACATGATCTAATTCACTGGAGTATCAGATGGGGGAGGAGGTACAACACAATATTGACCTTCAAATCAATTTAACCCTAAAGTTTAGTTCTATAATTTTGGGAATTCTTTCAAAAGGTTTTGTACCAGCTTCATATCTATGGTGAACACAACAATAGTGAACATTTGCGGAGCCTTCAGGATATGCAGGCTCAATGCACTTTCCTCAGTATTCCTGTTTAGATTACTATACTGCAAGCATATCCCTCTCCACCAATATCAATGCCCATGTGGGAACAGTGAATAAAGTCCCTGAGCCATATGCTCCTTTGTTGTTCCCTTTACAGGGGCTCTGGGTTGACTCTCATCCACTCCATCCTGAGGGAGTTTCTGGACCAAGAGCATGACTTCTATTTGTTCTCCTCCTATCTGATAGGAACTCAAGTATATCCTCCCAGTTGCCCAGTTCTGTGTCTTTGTTCAGTTCACTTTACTTGTAAGTAAAGATTTGGCATTTCATCAATTTCCTTGTATTATGTGTTATTTTACTTTACCATTACAGAAAGTCCTTCACTTACAACAGTTCATTTAGTGACCGTCTGAAGGTACAACGATACTGAAAAAAGTGACTTATGACTGTTTTCACACTTATGACCATTGCAACATCCCCATGGTCACGTGATTTACATTCGGATATTTGACAACTGACTCACATTTATGATGGTTGCAGGGTCCTGGGATCATGTGATCACCTTTTGCGACCTTTTGATAAGCAAAGTCTATGGGGAAAGCAGATTCGCTAATTTAACAACTGAAGTGATTCGGTTAACAAATGTGACAAGAAAAGTCGTAAAATGGGGCAAAACCCACTTAACAAATTTCTCACTCAGCAACATAGATTTTGGGCTCAATTGTGATCAAAAGTCGAGGACTACCTGTATTATATTCTTTATCTCAATTTTTTAAATATTTTATTTATATTCTTTCTTATATATCTCATATTTATATTTACTTCTTTTAAACACACACACATATACACATGCACACAGACTTATTCCTCAGGCTACAATGGGACCAGGATTGCCATTGCTAAACTGTGCAGTTGTAAAGTGTAATGGTATCTAGGCAGTTCTGATTGCTGTGATAATGTGGGAGGTTAAGTAGGAAGCAGAGGGAGTCCCAGGTAAGGAACACGGAGGTGCCATAGGGGCATTGAAGGAAGCTCTGGGAGATCTAATATAGGCTGCATGTGAGTTGGGGGAGGGAGTTGTTGTGGTATAGTGTCAAGAAAGGGTGTGTGGGTGTGTGCAAGCAGAATGCTGGCTTCCCCTTTGACTTTGCTTGTGGGAAGCTGACAGGTGAGGCTGCAAATGGCCAACATGTGACTGTGGGACGTTGCAATTGTCATAAATGGGAGCTGGTTTCCAAGTGCCCAGATTGCAATTATGTGGCTGGGTTGCTGGGATGAACAGAACTTTGAGGAGTAGTCATAATTACTATTTGAACAAATGAGGCCTTGGCTGAAGATGTGCTGAAGTTGCTCATTCCCAATTCCATGATTTTTAGCTGTTGTGAATTGCTTAGATAGTAACAGGACAAGCATCATTTAGTCTCATTGAACCATGTTGCAGGCTCACTAGCTTTGATGGAAGAACTACACTTCCAACTTTTCCAGAAGACTAAAAGAAATGGGGCTAACCTCACCTCAGGGCAAATGAAGTTCCAGAGGGTGCAGATACAGCAGAAAAGGTGCCTCTCTTGGATCCCGCCAGTTGGAACTCCAGATGGGACCTGGAGCATACCTCTTCTGCTGGATTTGGTGGGATGGCCAAATGTAACCAGGGAGAGATGGTCCTTCATACAACTTGGCCCCATGCCATGTAGGGCTATAAAGGTCAAAATTAGCACTTTGAATTGCACCAGGAAGTAAAGTAGCAATCAATGCAACTCATGAAACAGAGGTGTAACATATGCCATCCTAGAGGCATGCATAACTATCCATGCAGTTGCATTCTGCACCAGCTGAAGCTTCTGGAGGCTCTTCAAGGACAGCCCCACGTAGAGCATGTTGCAGTAATCCATTCTAGAGGTGACCAGGACATGAGTGACATGTCTACTCATTTACGTTTAGTACAACCTCAGGGCACAAGTGACAATAAGTAGAGCTGCATTAAGTAAAGCCTTATACTTTTAAAATCTCAAGGAGTAAGAGACAATTCCTTCTACTCAGGATATGAATAAAATCTAGAAGACTTGAAGGAGACACCACCTAATGCTGGCAAAAGGAATTACCTTTGAGATTAAAATAAGCAGGCACAAGTGCAAAAGAAAGACTACAGAATTCCAATAAAACAAGCGGAAAAAGGAAAAAATAAGAACACAAACTCATTATATTGACCAGTTATAGATTTGGCACAGTAAGTACAACTTGCATTAGGACTTCAGAAATTTTTGACGGAAAGCCATGAAAGTCGTAATAAGAGGGAAATATATTGATCAAAGAATTATAATTAAAAAAGAAAAAAATCATAAATATTAGATAAATTAGACTTAGAAAGCAAAGTTATTAGCAAAATATAATAAAACAGATTCTCCAAAGGTCAATAAGATTGAAAATAGATAAAGATCTATACAGTTTCAAAACAGCTTCTATACTCCAAGCAAAAATGAAGTTGATAACAAGCTCTAAATCAGTGGTTCTCAACCTTTTTAATGCCGCGACCCCCAACCGGTCGTAAGTCGAGGACTAAACCGGTCGTAAGTTGAGGACTAAACCGGTCGTAAGTCGAGGACTACCCAACCGGTCGTAAGTCGAGGACTTTCCCTGCCCGGGAGCGCCGCGCATGCGTGGTTCCGCCCCCTGCGCCGGCCGAGGCGTAGCTGGCAAGCGGCAGAGACGGAGCAGGCCGACCACCAGCTGGCCCAGCTCAAGGGAAATAAGGCACCCACCGGAAAAGGGGAAAAAATGGCGGACAGCCTTGCTTGGCGACCCATGTGAAATGGTCGATCGACCCCAAATGGGGTCGTGACACTTAGGTTGAGAACCGCTTCTCTAAATTATTAGCAAATAAGCTTAATGAAAGTTTAGCGAATTCATTCATAAAATCTAAGTTCTAAAGGATAATTGATGGCAACATCAATTTTGAATTAGTAAAATTTGTTTCAAAATCTTCTACACATCTAAAAATCCAACATTGTAGGCCAACAAGAACTGCTTAGATAAATCAGAGGTACCAGCTTTATCAACAGAAGAGACTCAGTACCCAGATTCACCCTTTACAGAATCTGAATTTTGCCTTTAAAGAAAAATCAATTAACTAAGCAAAATATTCAATTCTGTCCAAAGCTAGGTTTGCTAGTAAAGTATCCATCTGAGCCTTGCATGGAATCAGTGGTTCTTGGGGATTCTTTTGAACAATCTTCTTGAATCTTCTAAAGATAGTGAAGAAAGGGAGACTAAGAAAGAATATGACCTATTGTTATTCTTTTCCCATATCAACTGGACTTAGAGCCAATTTTCTTTGGGGGGGGGGAGAAACCTATAGTATTTTGTAGAAGAGAGATCAAGACTGATCACTGCTCCTCTTGGAGGCAGAGAAGTCCCCTCCCCGTTGTGAACAGCTTTGCCTGATGATGTAGCTTTAGTGCACAAGAATAGCCAGGCAGAGTTTTTGTATTTCCTATACAAATGGCAACCTTGGCGTCTATTCCTTGCACAGAGTTGCACAACTATGCACTAAACCATGTGACTCTGTCAAGACCTGGGTGCAGCCCACAGAGTACTTCCCAAAGTTGCCACGAAATTATAATGCGTTAATGTGCCTGGCGGGATAACATTATTAAATGCACTGGGAAATCCTGACAACTATATTTAATTCATTTTATTAACCTTGCATTTAAATGAAAACACATCCAGGTTTCATCCTCGTTTCGTCTAATTCTTTGTCTTTCCCGTACCTACATGGACTGCTGCTCCTAGCATAGCATTCAAAGGTAAACACAGCTTTTAGCGTACAACAGAACTGAAAAAAAGATAAAAGGTAAAAGTTTTCCCTGACCAGTCGTGTCCGATTCTGGGGGGAGGGGGGGACAATGTTTATTTCCATTTCCTAGCTGAGGGAGTCAGTGTTGTCTGAAAATGCTTCCATGGCCATGTGGTAGGCATGACTATACGTTGAGGCACACGGAACACAGTTACCTTCCCACTGAAGCAGTGCCTATTTATCTACTTGCATTCACATGCTTTCGAATTACAATTTCTTTCAATTCCAACCAGCACAACTATAATGAGGAAGAATACTAACAGTTGTAGTTCAATACCTGGGAGTGCAGCAAGCTCTCTATGCCTGATGCTTACTAATATGTGAACAAACTGTCCTTAGAAATACAAACCACCCGTATATACTTATTTTGACGGACAGCTGTGAATAGCTGCAATCTTTCTTTTTTTTATTATTGCAAGCTGAGTTGTATGTGAAAATGACCCTACGTTCTGATAAGACCAAAGTATTGATCTGTGTGTCTGGGATATAAATTCAGTCTCTCTGTCAGGCTTCTGGGGGAAAAAAGGGAAGTTTCACACGAAGACAGGATTGTAACCTTGTCTGCAGACATGAGAAAATATGAAGAAAAGACTTGGTAGGGTGAGAGGTTAGTTTTAGATTGGCCAGAGGATGGTGAAAAATAGAGACAAAGTTGTCTCTGAATCCATTTCCAAGTCCTTCTCTAACAACTGGTGCTATTCACTTGTCAATTTTGGATCCTAACCCTGCTTGCAATAAAGAGTAGTCCTAGCTGTCTCAAAATTCCTCAAGGAAACAACTGCAGTGAAGTTCCTGAACCAGAGAGTTTGACTCATCCCAGATTAACATCACTTCTGGCCAGATTCACTCCTGGGAAATCAGATTATGCTTGTAGTCATAAATGCTTTGCATTCCTTTAATCCAGTAAACTGGCTATGTGCCTCTTCCTGAAAAGAAGAAATCTGGTCTCTGTAATCATACAGAATGACTGAACAATGTATTTTTTAATTGCACCTGAAGCTTTTAATACCAAATATGCAGCTTGCTTAGTGATAGAGTATTATACATTTCTATAGACGGTTCTTCTCAGCATTAATGTTAGCTTCTAGATACAAAACAAAGCCCATTATCTATAACTTCTTAAATGGAGAAAAATATAGCTCTTATGCTAAACACTGTTCTTTTTGAAAATAAGTGTCCTTGTATTCCAGAGCATTAAAGACAGTGATGATTCCTGCTTTACTTCTTGGGATTTCTATTCACCTCTTGAAAACAGCATTTGAACTGCTACCATAATCATTTTAATAATCCACCCATACCCTTTTAGTTCCCAACCTTTCTTTTGTTTCTGTTCATCCCAACCATAAACGTTTACTGATTCTCTTGAATCTCACATACGTACCTTGAATGAATAGAAACCCTTAGCCAGACTATAGCAGAGAGATTACTGGATTATAAAAAGACCAAGCCAGAATGAAATGATTGGACCCATTCATGGAAGTCATGGAGATCAATGACTATTAGCCTTGATGGCAGTGTGACTGTCTGTGAAGGCCATCTACTCGGAGATTAATGGGCTTTCTTGTGCGGGTTTTTTTTTTTTTTGTCTACTGTAAGAACAAACTGCTGGACAAGATAGGCCAAGGATCCAATCCAGCAGGGCACTGCTTATATTCTTGTGTACACCACATCTAACATAAAACACCATATTCATACTTCTCATTAATCTCAGTGGTAGATGATCTAGTAAAAGCTATATAACAGATAGGCAGAGGTTAATGTACTATAACAGGCAGACCTTAACATACTGTGACTAAATTGTACACTCACATTGATAATGGCATATACATTTATTTCTCTTTCTCACCTTCCGAAACTCTGAAATCTATTTTTAATGTCAGTTTTTTTAATGTCAGTTTTATCACTCCAAAATTATGTCTCACCAAGAAAAGAAATGGAAATAAAAAAAACATTTAAATACCAATATTGTAAAATTGCCTATGGAAGATACCCTGAGCATGTTATTCAGTGGAAATATTGACAGTGCAAAACTTTGCAACTTATCTGAAAAAAAATAAGCATTATATTCATCAGATCAATCTGGGGCATTTTAAATAGTAAAGAAGAAATAAGAAATTAGCTTAACTGGCTATCATTATTAAACAAACTATGAACTATGGGATTCAGAGGGTACTGATCTCTGGGGGAGCAGGAGATGATTGGTGCATCCATCCTTGCTCCTCTTGATCTCTCAACGGCATTCGGTACCATCAATAATGGTATCCTGGACTGGTGTGGGGGTTGGGCATGGACAGCTGGTTCTCCTCCTTCCTTTCCCCGCAGAGCCAGTATTGATAGGAGAGGAGAGGTCCAGCCTGCAGCCTTTATTATGTGGGATGCTGCAGATTTTAGTACTTTTTCCTCTCTTATTGAATATTTACATTAAGCTACTGGGTGAGTTGGTTTGGGGAAAGGTATCAACAGTATGCAGGTGATACCCAGTTATATATCACCACCCTAGAGACTGTCCACATGATGCTGCCTTAGTGTCTGTGGAGACTTTGGGAGTCTAGATGGAAACAACCACCTTCGGCTCAATCCAAATAAGACCAAGTGACTTTGAATTTTAGGATTCCCTAGTTCTGGGGACCTTCCATCTCTTGTTTTGGATGGGTTGCACTGCCTCAGACAGATCCTATGTGCAATCTGAGGGTCGTCTGGGACTCATAGCTCTTGAGTGATGAATAGGTAGCAGCTGTGGCTAAGGGGCCTTGTGTACAGCTTTATGTTATGTGCCAGTTGCACCTGGGTCATTTCTGTGAGAAAATGTCATCTGTCAGGACCCAGGAGGGGAGATTTTCTGCTATGGCATCCATCCCCTAGAAATTAAACCTACCCAAGGCACTAAAAACCTGGCTTTGCCGGCAAGCCTGGGGCCCTGATAGCATGGGTAAGCTCATCTCAGAGTTAATTTGGGTAGGGTTGAGTGTCCTCAGCTGCTATTTTTATGTTATTTTTGTTTGGTATAAATTCTGATTGTTTCAGTTGTTTTTTTTAACCCCAAACAGGTGATGAGCAACCTATACATTAATAAAATAAGTATGTGTTTTGCTGGTTATTTTTCTTCAATCTTTAGAAGTACAAGTTTATCTATCTATCTATCTATCTATCTATCTATCTATCTATCTATCTATCTATCTATCTATCTATCTATCAATCAATCAAAAAATCTACAGTGTTTTACGGTAGCTACTACACATTTAAAGAAACAGACCTAAAACTGTAAAAGAATAAAGGACATGGAGTTGCCCAAATATGGCAGAAATGAGTTAAATAAGGGCCCTTGGGAACCAGCAAAATATTTATAGAAACTTGCTTTCCTCAGGCTGAGGATAGCATTTTTCAAAGTCAGATTTAATATCTTACCATCCACAGTGTTGCAAGGCAAATTCTCCAAAACCTCATTAAACAAGTGCACCTACCCATGTGGTGACAAAGAGATTGAAGCCATTTTTCACATATTATTACATTGTAAATTATACAAGGCTATTAGGCCTATTTATATTCTGCTCTTAATATCTAAATTCCCCGGAAAGCTAAACAACTTCTGTGTGAATCACCTTCTAGAAGATTTGAAACCCTTCATTACAGCACTTGCTCAATAGCCAATTTTTGTGTTGCTGCAATAAAAATAAGGCATAACTGGTCCCAAGAATAACGTCTGATATAATTTCCAATCTAGACTCCATTTGTAGATTCTGCTGTTCTATTAGTTATTTTGTTTTAGATGACATGCAGCTCTATTTCACAGACTATCTTAGATTTATACTTGCACAGTTCATTAATATATATATTATTAAAGTAGCATATAGTACATTTTTCTTAAGAGATATTCTGCCTAAACAAAATTGAAGTAGGAACCTGCAATGATACAGAACAAAGATTGATAGACTTATGTAGGAAAATAGCTGCATGACTTTAACCTATTATTCCTAAGCTCTATACTTGGACATCTCCAAAAGGACAACACATATTCAAACAGATTATATTTTATGTAGCAAGAGACAAAACAGGAATATGCGGAAATGTAAAATATTGCCAGGTGCTGGCTCTGAATTTGTCCATAAGCTATTAACTGTAGAAATATACCTCAGACTCAGTGGTGGGATTCAGCCAGTTCGCACCACCTAGGCAGAACCGGTAGCTAATTTTTAGTTGCCCAGGCCCAGAATGGACTTCCGGAAGCGGCATCCACGCAGAGAACCGGTTGTTCACATATTTGAATTTCACCACTGCTCAGACTGAAAAAGATTATGGGAGATCCAATCCCAGTCAGATATAACCTAGAAGAAGAATATAAGAGAGAGATTAGAAAGAGATTCAAATATTGGACTTAGCACAGAGCCTGAGGAATCTGTGGGAAGATGTTCAAGTGTTTATACAAGAGGAAGTTGGAAGCACATAATAAGAGCCAGAATGGAATGTCAGACACACTGGCTATCAAAACAAACTATAGAAATAACTAAGAAAGAGGATGGTCCTAAGAAAAACTAGGAGATTCAGAGAAAACTATGCAATCTTCAGATGATAGATGAAAAGAAATAAAAAGATAGCTCTGAACTCTTTATTGTGTAGTGTAGACAATAGACGAAAATAACTGAGTGGGAGAACAAGAAACTTGTAAGGAAATTAAGTAGACATCACAACGTGTTTATTTGCAAAGCATGAACTTTATGTCCTGGTTGGTGGGATGCAGTATATTGACTTATAAAGTGGTCTCTGAATTAGAGATCATAATTGGCATAGAATAGCATGAGCATGCTAGGGCTTTTGTTGGGTTTTGGCATAATATAAAGCAGGAAATGCTGTATGTAGCACACATGATTAAGGCTAGAAATTTAGTTGGTATTCTTTTTTTTATTTAACAGTATTATGTAAAAGTAGTAGTCCAATAATCCAGGATCTTACTTGTGACCATTATAAAACTGCAAAGTACATGTTATACAAAATCAACCATTTCAGATTCCCGTTACAGCGCAGTGTTTATTTCACAAACTCCCATCTTGTTCTTTTATGGTACCTGTAGTTTTAATTGAAAGTTATCTAATAGGATTATAGTGCAGTTTATATGGTGATGCAGTATGGCAAGCAAAAAGGAAGATTCTGACTTTCCATTTGCTATTCAACTATAATAGCATCAAAACCTTTGTCTTAGTATTAATGTGAAATAGAAGGAACTTGTATAATTAGGGTGACAAATCAAGATAATAAGAGAACATAATGTTATGATCAGGGCAAATAGGATCTATCTCAACAGAGATTTGCTTGATTGGGAGATTATCTAGACCTGAGCATCTATTCTTGACTGCACATCAATATAATAAATTTTAAAGAAATACATAATTTTTCTTTTGAAAATCTATTATACTTAATTGGAAAACAAGAATTTCTGAATTTCTGCTGGTTTAAAGAAACATGTTAACCTGGTTTCCAAGCCTGGTCTCTGGCTCTGCCAATCATATTATAATCAATTGCTTGCACAACATGCCAACATTCTTTCCAGATTCCCTCAGTAGTTTTCCCACTGTAATCTATAGTTATAGGCAGACAAATTGCCTGTATTGTTCCTGAAAACTATCTGGAAGCAATTCACAATTATTTTCTCCCACGATTTTTCCTATAGACCTTGCCTGCCGACCAGTACAACCCTGCTTAGTTGTTTGAAAGCAACAAATTCAGGGAGGGATTACCCAAAAATCCAGAAGTCCAATTTGCCCTAAAGGCAGATATTTGGAAAAAATTCATCCAAATTCTTTGAAATTTGCTGTCTGCTGAGCTTTGCTGGCAATAATTTGCAACTATTTTAACTGCCAACCCTGATGTGCATGTAAATCTATTTCTTTAATAAACATTTGAGCTGCATGCTTTTTTTTTAATCCGCAGTGATCATTCTTTCAAAATGGGAAGCTTTTGAACCTTAATCTGTTCAAAGAAACAGAGAAAGAGGGGGAAGAGTCCTTGCCCAGAGTCCAAGAACAAAGGAGGTGTAATCTGGAAAATAATAAACGAATGCTGCTAGGCAAAGAAAAGAGAACGTCTATTTAGGATTTCTGATAAACAAGAGTGCCAACTCCCACACCGCGCGGTCTTAATTTTCCTTCATCCTGGCTTTCTTCTTCTGTGAAGGCCTGTCAATTATTTTTGCTTCCTTCTGTCCAGGCTGCAGGAGTGCACAAGCAACTGCAACCCTTTAAAAAAGCCCCGTAACTGCAAGCAGCAGCGTTTCTCTCCTACGTCTCACAACAATCCCCCCCCATCCTTCCAAAAGCCTGCAGCACCCAGAATGCTTTTCTTCTCCTAGATCAGGGGTAGGCAGCCTCGGCTCTTTTATGACTCGTGGACTTCAACTCCCAGAATTCCTGAGCCAGCCATGCTGAGGGGAAAGGGAGAGGTTTCCAAGCTGAGCCATGCTGGCTTAGGAATTCTGGGAGTTGAAGTCCACGAGTCATAAAAGAGCCGAGGTTGCCTACCCCTGTCCTAGATCAATTTCCTTGCGCCTGCCTGCGTCACCTTCCTAACACCTCTCTTTGAAGAACAGCTCTCGAACGCTAAAGGAGGGAGAGGCGGGACTACGAATCCCACAATGCAGCGGGAGCTACGACGCGCCTGCGTGGGACGGCGCTCTCCCGGGAAGCGGGTGAGTTTGAAGCTGCAAGGCGAGCTCCATGGAAACCGGGCCGCGGGACATCAGGGTCTGTCGGGCGAGCTCCTGCGCTCCTGGAAAGGGGGTGAGGAGGGCGGCTTACAGGGTCAGGCGGAAGAGCTTGAGGGCGTGGGGGAGAGAAAGCAATAAAGGTTGACTCCAGGCTTCTTTTTGACCCTACGAAGCTCCCGCCCTGCTAACTAATCCCCTTTCGGTCATATCTAGGACTTAAGATCCGCCCTTGCCCGTCCGGCCAGTCAGCTCTTGTCGAGGCCGAAAGAGCTGCCTTTGTAAGTGAAGATGACCGGCGCTGAATCTGGAGCCTCCAGTTGCACGCAGGCTTGATGACTGAGATGCGGATCCTCCCTTGGTAAATCAGCTTTGAAGGGGGATGTCCCGTGCACGGACTCTGCTCTAAAATGATGGCCCGTGGCATGGAGGAGGACTTTCCTCATCGGTCTGTTGCCAATTCTCTGTGCCTTGAGCCCTGATGTGGAGAGTAAGCGCTCTCTTCCTTCTGGCAATGTCTTCAATCGTGTTTTCAGCTGCTGACATAGTGTGGCTCTTTATTAATAACTAGCTGTTTTCCCCGGCCACGCGATGCTGTGGCTCAGTTTGGTTAAATGGAAAAGAAAGAAAGGAGAAAGCGCACGTTTGTAATATGTTTGATTTCACAATGCTTGTCAAAAAAGCATGTTTTTAACCTGTCACAGGTGTGACATCTATATAGTATAGGTATATAAAAACACGCGCGTATTCGAATGCAATGTTGTGTCAAAATTTCAAAGCAATCGGTGGAGAACTTTCGGAGATTTAAGATTTTGAACAAACGAACATTTACATTTTTATTTATATAATATAGATATATAGATATAGATATATAGATATATAGAAAGCAATAGCACCTAGACTTATATACCGCTTCATGGTGCTTTTTACAGCATGATCCAGGAGGCTGTGTTCATGATGGCAAGGCAAGGTTGTCTGCTGGATTTAGCAGGACTTAACCACCATGGGAAAGTGGGCACAACTGACTTTTTTTTGCCGAGCTTTAGGGTGTGAGGAGCCCACCCACATCAACAGCACAATAACATTCTGTAGTGGGTCGATCTTCCACTGGCTGCAGTGATTAAGAGCAATCTTGGTTCGTGTTAAATATTTTTATATCAGAAAAGGAACTTTTTTGGGTCATACAAGAAGTATAAAGTAACGCAGAATAAAATGTCAGTTTTAAGAAAAGGCAATTCTTCTGTAGTCTCTGCATTAAAAACGCCGGCGTTTAGAAGATTGACCCTGCCACTCGTGCAATAGTTTTGCTAAGTTTCTTCTGGGCAGTAGAATGGGTTATTTTTAATCAGTTCTGGATCTTTTTTTTTTTTTTTTTTTAAGGGAGAATGAAAAACTCAGAACTGTCAAATATGCCAGTTTTTAGAACAAGCTGAATTTTGAGTGAATCCCATTGCTTTGATAGAGATTTAATATCAAATGAAATGTATACCAGATCTGGATGGCTCAGTATATCGGACAAAAGGGATGAGTAGTCATGATGTTAGTGATAATGTATCTTTGGAAATAATACTCTGTATTGTCAGTCTCCTCTTTCTGCTTCAAGGCTACGAAAGTTTATAGTTAAATTATTTACTGTAAACAAGAGTAATGTCATAAAAACCACTAGCTGCTTCTCTTTTTTTTCAGAAGTTTTGTTTGAAAAATCTCTACTGGCATTTATTGGCTTGAATTACTTATTGAATTATCAAAAAAAATTAGGAAAACCTATCTTTTTAACTCAGCTTCATGAAAAGAGAGATACTCTATTCCCATATTACAGGATAAGAGTGGACAGGCTCTTGGGGCATGCGTAACCTCCAATCCTCACTCTTGAAACTGCTTCTGACTATAAAAGCTAAAACTTGTTAGCAGTTTCTTGCTATTCTGAGTTGGGAAAGATAAAAATATAGTGTCCTACAGCTGATATTTAAAAGAAAAACCAAGGGGAAAAAACCAGAAATCCTAGCACTGTTTAATTTTTATCACAACTATTCCATTCTCCAGACATGCAAAAAATAGCGTGTGGCAGCTGACTATAAAATTATCTCTTTTCACTACTTTTAAAATATATGTATATTATAAAAACTGTTTAATCATTTCTCTCTGCAGTTATCGTTTATATCTTTTTCAGTGATTAATGAGCTGGTTTTAAGAGCACTTGTAACTACTACCTCTAAATTTAATTGTTTTTAAATTAGATACTAGTTGAAAACTGAGATTGTGATGGCAAGACCAGTAATTTCCCCAATGGATGTCCAACCAACGGCTCCTGAAACCTTTGTTGTGCTGAACCAAAGAATGAAAGTAGTGGAAGAGGAGACAAGTGCACTGTTGAATGATCTGCAGAAAATGGGAGTGAACGGACACAGGTATGATTGAAATGGATCTTGTACAATCCTCGGTATGTCTGCTTAGTAGTAAGTTCCACGGTAATTTCATGAGACTTGTTTTTAGGAAAATTTATTCAAGAATGCAAGTTTAATTCTGAGTTTGCCTTCTTCTGTATTCTTTTCTCTTTCCGAGCTTCATGTTGCTTCTTCCCTTAGTATTTAATTATTAACAGGGTTTTTCTATTCTAATTTAATCTGGCTGCTGAATTAATATAATTTGAGAAATGTGAAATAGTTTTTTGTGGCTTAGATAATTACATTAAACATTGATGAGACGCCAGTGATGATTCCCAACAAATAGGTATTCTTTTGGCCTTTTTCCAGCATGGAACTCTTAGCTTCGAAACACCCGGTGAACTCTGAAGACCACCAGGCCATCAGCCCCGTCCAAGCTCGGACAGCGTTTGTTGGAGCAAATAACTCATTGTGGAGAACTTGTGAAAGTCTGGTGAATCGAATATGCCGGCTGGAGAGTGTCATCCAGACCATAAAACTGAACATATTCCGATTACAAACAGAAAAGGAATTGAATCCAAAGCATGCAGGTATCATAGAAAGACAATGGAAAACTGCAGCAACACACATGCTATTAGAGGTAGTCCTTGACTTAAAACTATTCATTTAGTGACCGTTCAAAGTTACAACAGCACTGAAAAAAGTGACTTATAACCGTTTTCACACTTTCGACCGTTGCAACATCCTCATGGTCACTTGTTCAAAATTCGGGTGCTTGGCAACTGGCATGTATTTAAGACAATTGCAGTGTCCCAGGGTCACGGGATCAGCTTTTGCAACCTTCTGACAAGCAAAGTCAATGGGGAAGCCAGATTCACTTCACCACCATGTTACTAACTTAACATCTGCAGTGATTCACCCATCGACTGTGGCAAGAAAGATCGTTACAGGGGCCAAAACTCACTGAACTGTCTTGCTTAGCAATGGAAATTTTGGGCTCAGTTGTAGTCATAAGTCAAGAACTACCTGTATAACCTTCTTTCCTTTGTGTAGAATCTATACTCTCCACAGCAGCAGTTGCTGGTGTAGCTCGAGAGCTTTATTGGGTAACAGAACAGTATGAATATAATATAGTTATGCAGAAAAGCAATTCATCTCTGTACGATTCAGGAATTTATAGAAGTTTGGTAACAAAGGACCACCATTAATATTTGTGAGGAGGAGCAAAGAATGCAAAGTTGTATAGCTGCATCACACAGTTTGGTAAAACCTGAGTTTTAAGGAACCTCTTTGTTTTTTAACTGTGATCTATCTATCTATCTATCTATCTATCTATCTATCTATCTATCTATCTATCTATCTATCTATCTATCTATCTATCTATCATCTATCTATCTATCTATCTATCTATCTATCATCTATCTATCATCTATCTATCATCTATCTATCTATCTATCTATCTATCTATCTATCTATCTATCTATCTATCTATCTATCTATCTATCTATCTATCTATCTATCTATCTAATCTATCTACCGTTATGTTTCCCATCATAACATAGCGAGTAAATGTGCTCTCAGCTTTTAGCAATCTTGAATTGAGGGATTTCTGAGGACTGCAAAGAGAGCTTGGATAGGCAATTCGAGAGCCCCAGTCAACTATACTTCTGTTTTTATATGATTGGATATAAATATCTTATTACCATCCGAAACAGCAACACAGGATAATCTGTGATCCAAATCTCTAGTTCAGGATAATGCTTTCTATCGAATCATAAGAAGTGTGTTTTTTGGATAGTGGGCAACTTTTTTATCTGATAAACCTTTTGGAGTGCCTCTTATGGGAAGTTTGGGCAATTTTATTGAATATGACTATAATACGACTCAGTTTCTCCCTTACTATTTTGTAGCCAATTTAGAACAGCGGCTGAATACAATACAGGAGGAACACATGGAAGAGCTAAAGGTGCTGCAAATGGAAGGGAGAATGCTGTGCCAGCAGCTGAAGGAGTCTCGAGAAGAGGAAGAAAAAGCCAGAAATCAAGTGCAGAAGCTAAGCGCTGCCCTAGAAATGGCAACTGCAACAAAAGTATAGTTTTCTTTCTGTTGTTTCTTTAATCTCCAGTTTAATGTAAATCATGCTATTCCATTACTGGCCTTAAAAGGAACACTAGGGCTGAATTCACACAATGTGGTAAGCCATGATTTCTTTACTAAGGTATACTTGGCTCAGTTCATTCATCTGCATCAATCATTTTCAAACTACAGTAGCTGGGTCCACATAGCACACTACGCTAGTGCAAATAATTGTGGCTTATTACTTGCATGGACCTTACTTAAAGGGAATAGCTCATAGTATTCTCCTAATAGAAGAGAATATATGTAGCTCAAGTTGAACTGTGGCGTTGTCTCTGAGCTTTCATTACCAAACTAGGTAACATCATCAGTGTAAGTGAGAGGGTTTTGCTCCCTCTTTATATACAATTTTTGTGAGGGATGTGATTTGCCCCTTTGGAATGAATGAAATGTTTGCAGGCAAACAACCAAGCTCAGAAAGCACCAAGGACTCCAGTGTTAGTATTGTTTTCCCCCACTGTTGGTATTGTTTTTCTTGCTATTTACAGAGAGGCCAGAAATCCTATGGCTTTACTTGCACTGGCCAGAGAAATAAAAATGGATTGTCTCATAGTCATTCCACATAGATTGGTTAGGATATTAGATGTATTAATTATATTAGATGAGAGAGAAAGATCAACATCATTCTAACAGGAAAAAAAAATGAAGTGATAGATGTTTGGTCCTGGCAAGGATTCTCTTTGAAGGAGGAAAGTTAAGCAGACTTGAATGAGATGCAGTAGTTGGGATTTGGGGATCTTCAATAAATACTCTTGATTCTTTCAAGTACAGTTGTATATGTTCCTGTTTCCTTGCTCATTTGAAATTCCTTGCTTTTTAGCCCTGTCCTAAATTTTACAGATTTTGTAGCATGTAGTTCCTGACAGATTCCCCAATTCATTATGTGAAGTTATAATACTATTAGGTTTAATGCATTGTGGTACAATCTATCTGATGTGTATGCACATATATCTATTCACACACATAAATATTAAAATCTGTAAAGTTTGGCAATAGTAGCAAGAGGGAATATGTTCAACAATTCAAAATAATATATGGTATTATGAATGCAATGCTTAGCTTTGCTGGCTGAGGAATTCTGGGAGTTGAAGTCCACAAGTCTTAAAGTTGCCAAGGTTGAGGACCCCTGCTGTAGAGGGCCTTCTTAATCTTTGGGAATATGAAAGTAATAAGTCCCATAGTAAGATAGCTCTTCTATTCAGTGAGAGGCTCTTTGGATTTCTAAGAGGCTTCAAAATGAGAAAGGGCAAAAAAATATTCTAGACAGAGTAACACTGACAGAAAACAAAGCAAATCTGAGTGGGCATGGGTATAAATTCAGGTTTGTATCTACATTGTGGTAGCAAAGGTGTTCAGTTCAATTATTTACCTGTCTTTACTGGATTTGTGGAATGATCTGTCCAGTGATGCTCTTTATAATGACCTGGAATTGTTTGGAAAAGGATAGCCGGAGGAACTAGAAATGAGCTGCAGTGACCTGATAGCTAGACATTGTGCAGATAAAATTTGCTTGAATGTAGAAACCAGCTGGACAGAAGTCAAACAATTGGGAGGGGTGATGTTTTCAATGTCATCTAAGAGGAATTTGAGCCTAAGAATCCTGATGAAGAATCCTTGATCAGATGAACTCTATCAACAATGGGCTGGATCCCTACCTTTTTTGGCTGGTGCATGCAATTAGGGAGAAGCTGGACTCAAGTTATGATAAGTACCTTTTTGTGGGAAGTAGAATTGCCACTGTCCTTACTAAGGCACTAGTGTGTGCCCTTTTGTTAAAGGGACCGGCCATATTAGAACAGCATAACCTGGTCTCCAACATCCTTTAGGGGTGTGTGTGAACATTGCTGAGAATGTGGGATGGTATCAGATTTAGCTTTAGATGGGGTCATGCTCCTCCAGAACCTGTTTCTGCTAGAAGAGCAGGTAGAAGCCACGGCAATGAATTTTCTGGGCCAGTACTGCTGGCTGCCAGCCAACCAGATAGCGTGTTGGGGAAACGCAGGCAGAACTTTCAGAAGCAAAGAGTCCTTTTTATAGCTAAAGATGGTCACGGCTTGACCTAGGTCAAGGCTTTGAATCCAATAAAAATGACAAATCCAAGGGAGAAGTTAACAGATGCTATGAGGTGGAATCCAGAGTTCAAAGCCTGGCAGAAGGTGAACGTGACAGAGCTGAGGCTTGAAAAGTTATTCTCAGCATATTCTCTCAGGGATTGAGGCCAATAAATAAACCATGCTGAGCCGTCATCCAGATGTACAGCCGAAGTTTATTACTCATTCGATGCTAGCCTACTTCTTGGACAGTCTATCTGATGTTCAGAAGCCGGCCCTACGATGTTGCATCTTTAAGTATGTTTCTGCTTGGACTGATTGAATGACTCTCAGAATCTGAGAGGCTGTGAATGGTTTCAGACGGGGAGTCCTGCGGGTTAGGTGGACCTGCCTCAGGCAGGATGGAGTTAGTGGCTTCGACTCTACTAGAATCAACGCCCCCTCCCCCACCCTCCAGGACTGTTATCCATAGAAGCCCCTGGTTGTACTTCCTCTTCCTTCTCATCAGAAGTCCAGCAGGGCCATAAGAATGAGGATTTTTCTTCACTTTTGTGCCAATTCCAGCCTTTCCTGGAATGGGTGGTGCAATGGTGGTTATGTCACTTCATACTTGAATTATGTATCTTCTTCTACATGGGACTGCCCTTGAGGACCACTTAGAATCAGGAATGACCTATTGTTGTCATTGTACATCAGTATTTCAAGAACTGCATTGGTTGCTGGTTTACTTCCCAATCCCATTGAGGTTGCTGATCATAACTATAAAGCTCTATATGGCTGGGAGTCCGGTTATATGCAGGTCTGTTTACTCTAAGTAGAATCTGCCTGCCCAAAAGGTTCAGGCAAAGAACGTATACTAAAAGTCCTCAACTCCATAAGGGAAGAAAGCCTTCTTTGTTGGAGTTTCCCTGTTGTGGAATAAAATATCCATAGAAAATAGGACTAGTCCTGGGATATTGGCAGTGAGTGGTCAAAAAAGTCAAGAAGATGGCTGCAATGGTGTGATCAAGGTTCTGCCTGTTTTTTATGTGCCTTGCATCGATAATGCGTATTAAACATAGGTGGTATTTCAGCTACACCTTTGCAGCCCTCTTGATTTTTTTTTTTATAACATCCACGGGCACTTGTGGAGTGTCCTTGTTTAATGAATATAATTAGGACTAGCAATTCCATCAGTAGCCAAAGTAGTTGTTAAGTGAAGTGACCATGCCAACTTACAATGGCAGTTCTAGCAGTCCCAGTTGCATTTGTGATTATTAGAATATATATCTTAAATAGATTAAGAATGTACTTTTTGGAATAATAGGTTTATTTGTATGAAAACTACTATGTAATGGAATGAAGAAAATTGAAGAGGCGTTTTAGATCTGGATTGACTCAATAATTAATCAAGTATGTTAATTTAGTAAGATGATGTTTTTGTCTGATAATATGGATGTTATTAGATATGATAATTAACTGGATGAAATTTGAATCTTGTCCAATGGACCGAAATGATTTAAGGTTTGATATTATCTTGTTATCTTAAAGAGATTGATTGATGGATGGATTAGATATGTATAGGGTAGACTAATATTTTATTTTAATTAGGAGATATATTGTGTAGTGGAAGAAGAAATAAACGAGACTTGTGATAAAATTAAGGATTTAAGAGATCAAGAACTAGAATATATCTGGAAGGGATACCTGAATTGATAATGTGTTTATTTAAAGTTAAATTTGATTATGGTAATTGTAAATTTACAAAGCTCTAAAACAGGTTTAGGATTTATAGAAATTTAAATTAGAAATGGATTATCTTAAATATATTATGCTATTTGAGGGAAATAGAGAGGGAATATTTGATGTATTGATTTGAGTTATTCATATATGGTTTTATTTCTGGATGTTTGATTACCCCAGCACCACGGTGTGTCTTGAGCACTTTGTTCTAAGAATTAAAAAAACAATAAAATTTGTTTAAAAAAAAAAATCACCCCATTTGTTAAATGAAATATCATATGACTGCAATGTGTGACCTCTTTCTGGCTTTCCCACTGACTTTGTTTGTCAGAAGCCGGCTGGGACTGTCACAAATGGCAACCATATGATCACAGGAAGCTGCAACCATTGTATATGCACAATGATTGCCAAGTGCCTGAATCACAGTCATGATCACGGAGATGCTACAATCAGCACCTCTATGAAGACTGGTATTAAGTCACAGTTTTCTGGGCTATTGTAATTTCAGACCATCACTAAACAATGGTTGTTAACTAAGGATTACCGGTAGTCCAAAACATAACATTTTGATTTTCTGAAGCAAGTAAAAACTGTAGCTGTTTCAGAGAGCATTGTGGAATAAATTATGAGTGAAGACTGCTGACAATAACATTGTTTATTGATTACATACTTTGCAATTTATAGAAACATTTTTAATTCTGTTCATATTCCTATATGATTCTATATTGGTGGAACCTGTATGCTGCATCGATTTCATTGATTTAAATGGTATTGAAGTTGCAGGTTCAAGAATGAATTACTGTATTTTCCGGCGTATAAGACAACTTTCTAAACCCTGAAAATCTTCTCAAAAGTCGGGGGTCGTCTTATACACCCAGTCGTCTTATACGCCGGAAAATACGGGTATTCTATTTTATTCCTTTACACATGTGGTTTGGCAAATTACTCATCAAGTTTTCTCTTCCCCCCCCCCTTCTCTTGCTCAAACTCTATATTTTAACTGGAAAAGTTGGGGGTCGTCTTATACGCCCAGTCGTCTTATACGCCCAGTCGTCTTATACGCCGGAAAATATGGTAATGGGAAAGATAGAGATTTGACTACTAAAAAGGGCTTTAAGAAAGCTATGCTGTATCCCATAAATCCAAATGCCAGAGGCTATTGGACCTGCAGACAAACCTCACAGCTAAAGGCTATAAAAAAGTATTTTGAAAAATGTTTGCACATTTTGGTAGAGTTGTCTAAAGGGGCTGTTTTGATCTTTGCAGAGAGATGTAACCATTTCAGCTGGAGAATTGAGAGCAACAAAAGAAAAAATGAACAACAAACTCCAAGAGGTAAGAGCAGAAGAAAATTGGAGAGTAATACATTTTAAAAAGTACTAGATAAGGCAGGGCTATAGGCACAAGGGAATGCATGAGCTGAAGATTCTTAGAACATTCTCCATGAGATCCTGTTATCATTTGGGAAGAGGTTTTCAATTGAAAAGCTAGGTTTATTTTTGCAGAGAAAAGATAAAACCATTTCAGACTAAGAACACATATTTCATGTCCATCAAGTATATTGTCCAAGTCTCTGAATTGTGATTTGCAAGGTGAGACCCCCAGATTTGTCTTCTGTGTTGCCTTTCTACATTACATTCTTTTTTTTCAGATAATGGAGAAATTATCCAAGGAGTCCAGCACAAGGGAGTCTTTGGAACAAGACCAGGTGGTCCTTCTTTATCAGATGCGTGATATGGAAGCAATGGTGGAAAAAGAACGGAAGCAGGTAGTAGATGCCTTTCTGCTAGGATGTGACCAAAGAATGTGCCTGCAGGATGCTGAGGGACTAATATTGACGTGTAAGATTGCAGCAGCATACCATTAAAGCGGAATATTAAATTACTATTGCTGCTACAACCAGGCTTATTAAGACAATTTACTAATGCAAACATTGATGTATAAAAATGTTCATTTTTTCCCCTATGAAGCAGATGGCTGGAAGGCCATCTGTAATGTGCACACAATTGCATACCATTAAGAAAACCTTCCTTTGCCAGCCCTCGATCACCTATGTGTTACTCATATTCATTCAGTTGAGAGTAGTCAGCATGCTGCAATTTGGAAAAACGTATGCTTTATTTGACTAGCAAGAAGTAATCATAGAATATGTCTACTGGGTGGTTGTCCAGCATCACAGTCTACATTACCTGGCTAGTATGCCAGATTTTGACAGAGGTTGGCAATCAACTAAATTTGATCATGAACAAATTCTATGTGTATATTAAGTTTCGTTAGTATAATCCATCAGATACAGGGTTGGCATCAGTCTAAATGATGGGTTTTAGGTCAGCTGTCATTGGAAGTAGGTGGCCATATCTGAAGTGGACAACAAATCCCAGTCCCCATTTTGCAGTTTCCAAATTACACAACCAAAATTTGATGGTAACCCCCAGTGCTTTTTTTCTGAAAAAAAAAAGGTGCTGGAACTCACACATGTCATACAACCCGCCTTGCCTACCCTACAAGGTTCCATCCAAAAAAGGTGCCGGAACTCCGTTCTGGGTGTTCTGTGAGAAAAAAAAGCCCTGGTAACCCCAATGATTTTCAGTGGCATGACTTTCAGTATTCCTGCCACCCACCAAAATCCTCCAAAATTTCCTTAAGCCCTGCCCACCCAATCTTTCTCTTCCCATGATATCACTACATACTATTGCTGCCTTTGGACATTGATTTTTTTTTAATTTTAAAAATGTGGCCATGAGCCAGCATTCAAATCTGCTTTTGAATCATTCTTCAAATTTGTTGGTATTCCCATCCTGATCCTCAGGGTTAATACATGATAATAGCATGATAAGCTATTCAACTGAATAATTTAATTTCATTTAGCTTGTTCATTTTTCATATTTCTTAAATTGTTTTAAGAAATGCCTATATTTTACAGAATGCATGTTTCAAATGCCATTACAGGTGCAAATTCTGCAGCAGGATTGTAACATTCTACGCCATAATATTCAGCTATCTCAGGAGACGTTACAGAAAGAACAAGAAAAGATAGATCAATTGGAGCAGGAATGTGAACATCTTAAAACTGACCTAGGTATTGGAATCAAAGTATTGGATGTTTTCTATTTCTTAAACCAACTCTGGTTATCACTTGATGATCAATGATAGATCAGTTAATTAGAAATGTCTTTAATTGCTGTTTTTTTCTTGACTTCTTTTAAGCTGTAACTGTTTTTCAAGGGAACAAAGGACCAGTTTTGTTGAACAGAGAAAGTATAAGTCAAAGTTCTAAGATAGTTGCACGAAGTTTGTCCCTAGTCAGTGAAGTGGAAGTTATGTTTTATCAGGCATGAAATCCAAACATAGGAAGGCTTGTAAGCAAAAATAAATGCTAGTCCACATTTAGAATGAAACGAATACCATCTGAAAAATTGCTGCTTTTGGGAAAGACAAAAAATTATAATATACTTGAAAAGTCATTCATGAAATAAATGAGAAATTGGTGATTAGCCACTCAATCATAAAGATGAAGATCATCTGGTCCAGTCTGCTGGAATTCCAGTGGTAGAGTATTGTCAAGAAAATAACATCTAAATTTTACTGGAAGGTCTTCATTGAGGGAAGCCCAACGCTCCTCTCGTGAACTGATTGCATTATACATCTGCTATTACCATAATTTTAAAGTAGTGTGATGATGGAACCAGCTACCTAAAGTCTTAGTGAGTGATCTATTTATTTATTTATTTATTTATTATTCGAATTTATATCCCGCCCTTCTCCTTGCGGACTCAGGGCGGCTGACAATCAATTAAAAACACCAATAACAATCACAAAGTTAAAATTAATTAAAATGAAATATTTAAATTGTCTGATTAAAATATGATTAAAAACCCCTCTAAAAACCCCTCTTAAAAATTATCCTAGGCCAGTCCCGCTTGTTGGAACAGCCATGTCTTGAATAGAATAGAATAGAAATAGAATAAAAAATATGGAATGGAATGGAATGGAATGGAATGGAATAGAATAGAATAGAATAGAATAGAAATAGAATAGAAAATATGGAATGCAATAGAATAGAATAGAATAGAATAGAATAGAATAGAATAGAATAGAATACAATACAATACAATACAATACAATACAATAGATATTGGAGGAATAGAGTAGAGTAGAGTAGAGTAGAGTAGAGTAGAGTAGAGTAGAGTAGAATACAATAGATATTAAAGAAACAGAATAGAGTACAGTACAGTAGAGTAGAATAGAATAACAGAGTTGGAAGGGACCTTGGAGGTCATCTAGTCCAACTCCCTGCTCAGGCAGGAAGCCCTATACCATTTCGGACAAATGGCTGTCCAGTCTCTTCTTAAAAACTTCCAGTGTTGGAACATTCACAGCTTCTGGAGGCAGGTGGTTCCACTGGTTAATTGTTCTCACTGTCAGGAAGTTTCTCCTTAGTTCTAGGTTGCTTCTCTCCTTGATCAGTTTCCATCCGTTGCTCCTTCTCCTGCCTTCAGGCGCTTTGGAGAACAGCTTGACTCCCTCTTCTTTGGGGCAGCCCCTGAGAGATTGGAACGCTGCTATCATGTCCCCCCTCGTCCTTCTCTTCATTAAACTGGACATACCCAATTCCAGCAACCGTTCCTTGTATGTTTTACCCTCCAGTCCCCTAATCATCTTTGTTGCTCTTCTCTGTACTCTTTCCAGAGTCTCAACACCTTTTTTACATCGTGGTGACCAATGTATG